>NC_051228.1:31297996-31375496 GCF_015220715.1 Pygocentrus nattereri | reverse complement strand
ATGCTGTGGGGTTGTATTTTGGCAGCAGTAACTGGGAGACTAGTCAGGGTCAAGGGAAAGATGAATGCAGCAATGTACAGAGACATCCTTGAAGAAAACCTGCTCCAGAGCGCTCTGGACCTCAGACTGGGGCAAAGGTTTATCTTCCAAGAGGACAACGACCCTAAGCACACAGCCAAGATGACAAACATGTTCACAAACATGTTCACAAACTATGTGAATGTTCTTGATTGGCCCAGCCGGAGCCCAGACTTAAACCCGATTAAACATCTCTGGAGAGATCTGTAAATGGCTGTGCACCGACGCTCCCCATCCAACCTGATGGAGCTTGAGAGGTTCTGCAGAGAAGAATGGGACAAACTGCTCAAAAATAGGTGTGCCAAGCTTGTAGCATCACATTCAAAAAGATTTCAGGCTGTATTTGCTGCCAAAGCTGCTTCTACAAAGTATTGAGCAGGCTATGAATACTTATGTGCATGTGATTTTTAAAAAAAATAAATTTGCAGAACATTCAAACAAACTTTTTTCACTTTGTCGTTATGGGGTATTGTGTGTAGAATTTTGAAGGAAAAAATGAATTGAATCCATTTTGGAATAAGGCTGTAACATAACAAAATGTGGAAAAAGTGAAGCTCTGTGAATACTTTCCGGATGCACAGTATGAGCAACCCTTCTTTCTCCAAACATGATGTGCTGAATTACTGCCGAAGAGATCTGAACCAAAAGAATTTGTTCCTACATATAACTATCAGGACTTTGTCATAAGTTTTTTTTAGCCACCAAAAACACAATACATGCACTACGACCAGATCAATTGTAGCTCAACACTGATTGTAGCAAGAGGGGAAAAGTTGTTCAATGTAAGTGATGTAAACGTGTAACTGACTGCATCACACTTCACACCGCATCACAGAGAAATAATCCGTTTGATCAGAAAAGGGTTTCCACATTTTCAATAAGCTGAAACAGGACACCCCTCCGCCCCAAAACATGAGTCTAAAGTCAAAATTCCATCACACTCACCCCCATTTCTTCTAGCTGTACTTTGTATTTGACCTTGTCACTGTCAGCAGTGGCTTGTTCTTCATATTAAGGTCATAGATGGTTTAGTGAATTGAAAATTGAGTTTATTTTGAAAGCGCTGTAGAGCCTCCATTTGAATTTCCTTGAGCATTTCTGTGCTTCTTCTTCATTTCAGACAGATGCTTTTGATTTCTGGTAGCCCCCCCCCCCCCCAAAAAAAAACAAAAACTGGACAACCAGGCACACAACCTGAGAACTGGACTGTCTGAGTGAAAAGGTGGCAGGTGGCAGTCCTAGATCACAAACACACAAATGCATTACACCAAAAATCATTAGACATGGAAACAGACTGAGGTCTTGCTAAAGCAAGTTATTACAAGCGACTGAGAAAAGCTTGCTTATATAAAACAGTTCAAACGCTAGACCTGGCCTTACTAACAGAGAAATAAGCCATAAAATACAACTGATATATATGGTGAGGCAGACTAAGTATGGGTCTGTTCCAGGACTACAAAAGCTATGCAAGCTTACAAAGCAAAGCAAAATGCAGAAGCTAAATAATTATTAAAATTCAAAGAAAAAACAAGGACACCCTGTCACTGATGCTAGGCACTGCTCTTATAAAGCACCAACACTTATTGGACTGCTTATGGCACCTCCTTTTGGAGATTTCAATCTGCTAAATGTGCCTGAGTAAGTGACTGAGTTACAAGCCAGTTTCATGAGGTGCTTCTAATCTAAAATGCCCAACAACTGGTATGACAATGCAGTGAAGACACCACAGTACTAAGGCAGTATTGATTATGATACAGTAAGGATAAAAATTAAAAAAATATGTTTTAAACTGAGTATTTAGAGCTGTATAGCTGATATGCTCCTTCATAAGAAAAAAGCAAAACAGTAACTTGGATATAGTTCATTCATATTATTAGACATCATATACATATCTTTACCATACTAAAGGATTTTTCTTATTTGGTCTCAGGTAACATGAAATCAACACGCGAATTGTGGATTAAGGTTGCATAATGGGAACTTTAGTTAGTTGTGTGCTCTGCTGGTAAATATTCCACCATTTTGTACAAAATCTCTGTATAATAAAACCATTAAGATCTAAACAAAATCATTGATAGTGGTTTTCTGTGAAATGCTTCCTTCTAGAGAAACTTGACGACTCATCGTTGCGGTGAAGTGATCGTTCACTGCATTGGTGATGGGAACCAGAAGTCTGAAGTATTGAACCTTGTCGAACTGATGTTTCCAGTAATCCATTCTCAGAATTTGGCATTTTATTCATTTAAATCTGTCTGTTCATAGTAATCAGCGCTTTCTGTGTGCTACTGTGTTTCTATCACTGTATAAAAGACACACAACACTTCCTTTATTGTTGGAGACACACAATGAGGAGCTCATTCACAGCACAATTCAAAAGCACTTATTGACTTATTTATTCGGAGTAATGATAAAACTTTGTGACCTATATTGATGTGTTGTCTTGTTTAAAAAGACAGTTTGGGAGAAAAACTAAAAAAATCAATGAATTTTCAGCTTTATTACATCAAGTGCTTTACTTGTCAAAGAATTGTAACAACTGTCTGGAACCACATTATTAACATAAGGAAAGGAGATTAAGCAGACATGACCATGATTTTTTACCAGCCTTAAAGGGCTACTGCCTCTATAAGCTACTTCAGAGATGTAAGTTTCTATGCTTAATTGTTATGAATAGAGTGATGAATCACGCTTCTCCATCTGGCAATCTGATGGATGACTCTGGTTTTGGCAGTTGCCCAGAGAACAATACTTGTCTGACTACATTGTGCCAAGTGTAAAATTTGGTGGAGGGGGGATTATGGTGCGGGTTGTTTTCCAGGAGTTGGGCTCGGCCCCTTAGTTCCAGTGAAAGGAACTCTTAATACTTCAGCAGAACAAAAGATTTTGGACAATTTTGTGCTTCCAACTTTGTGGGAACAGTTTGGGGATGGCCCCTTCCTGTTCCAACACGACTGCACACCAGTGCACAAAGCAAGGTCCATAAAGACATAGGTGAGCAAGTTTGGTGTGGAAAACCTTGACTGGCCTGCACAGAGTCCTGACCTCAACCAGATAGAACACCTTTGGGATTAATTAGAGTGCAGACTGTGAGCCAGGCCTTCTCGTCCAACATCAGTGTCTGACCTCACAAATGCACTCCTAAACCTTGTGGAAAGCCTTCCCAGAAGAGGTGAAGCTGTTATAGCTGCAAAGAGTGGGCCGACATCATATTAAAACTTATGGATTAAGAATGGGATGTCACTCAAGTTCATATGCGTGTGAAGGCAGACGAGTGAATACTTTTGGAAATATAGTGTATATGTGGTTGTTTTGGATAGTAAATGAAATTGCTACATTTGTGTTCACCATTCTGAATGACTGTGCACATAGCAACAATTTGATTATACAGAAATTTAGAAATTAGAAAAAAAAAACATTAATGAAATTCCCTTGTGGCTGAGGGATACTGCCACTCATAGAATGCCTCTTGGCCAATCAGGTTGTAAGACTGAAACTAATAGTGGTATAAATGTGTCAAATGTGATGTTGATATTTCAATTTATTTTGTAATCTGTTGTTTTGAAATGACATTGTTTTGAAATGACATTTTCACATTATTGCTTGATATGTGATTTTAGCTGCTTGGGGTTTCATTAGTAATATGTTTTATTTCACAATACGCCAAATGTTTTTCATGTGCGAGAGGTCAGGACTGCAAGCAGGTCAATTTTGCACCCGGACACTTTTACTATAGAGTAATGTTGATGCAGAACATTGCAGTACATGCAGAATGTGGATTGGTGTTGTCTTGCTAAAATAAGCAAGGCCTTCCCTGAAAAAGACGTTGTCTGGATGGCAGCATATGTTGCTCCAAAACCTGTTTATTTTGTTAATATATTTTGTTTATATATATATAAACAGTAAAATATCTCAGTTTCAACATTTGACATGTTGTCTTTGTACTAAATACAGGATTTAAATATATATGTGCACATCACTACATTCTGTTTCTATTCACATTACCTTTCTACATAAAAAGTTTTTAAAAATAAAGCCGAATATTAAAGGGCCCATATCACGGAAAACCAAAATGTCCTCACTTTTTTGTGAAAAAAAAATGTAGTATGTAAACATAGGTAAAATTTCAAAACGTACCATTCCTTCTCCACACATTGCATTTATAAAAAACTAAGCTACAGAACAGTCAATTTTGAATTCACTGTTCATGTGACTTTGTATTTACATATATTTGCCCTTTAAGCCTATAGCGGTTTGACTCCAAAGTTATAAGGAGTGCTTTTAGCCTGCTATTAGAATGAGGCGCAACACAGGACAGCCAATCAGAACAGAGACCATTTACATATATCAGTCTTAAAAGCGCAGAAACAGAAAATATCCTGTTTAATTCTAAGGTAAAGAGGAGGTTAAGAACGTTCAAGTATAAATGAACAAGTATGTGTTTTAATGCATAAAATCTCACAAATATCATAAATAAAATGCGAGACAAATGTCTTCCATGACTGAGAATCATAGCGAACCTGAAAACATGTGTTGACCTTCTTCACAGCACTTAAATGATCACAACAGCTTAATCCAGCGCACAACAGACGACAAACTGGCCCAAATAGACCAGACAAACACGCGGAAACGCGCAGGCTGTAGTTTAGGGAGGCACGTGGCAGATAACAACGAATAATAAAAAAGACGATTCAGCAGATCAGACTCTGACTGTCTGCTGAAAGAGACAGTCAAAAACGTTCCTACGACGAGTTACAGGCTATTTAGAAGCTCAGAAAGAGCTCCGTGCAAATGAATGAACCAAGGAAAAAATGAACTACATTGAACCAATTCAAAGAAAAGAAACGTCGTCACGTCGCTGCAGGCGAGCCGGTTACCTCAGCTGGCCGCGCGTTAACAGTTGAGCTTGTTAAAAATTCGGCATGTTACCGTAATTACATCAGTGCACACGGTATACTTCCAGTACATACAGGTGACGAAAGAAAGAGGCCCATAAGGCGGTGCAAATAACAGGCTTCACCCGCAGCAGCTACTCAGAGGACGCAAACTACAAGCAAAACAAAGAGGGATCCAGACAGAACACAACACAGGCTAACGAGTACTTAAAAGTGACCACTCACTTACAAACAAAACGGGCTGAAAAATAATCCGTCAGCGGTGGACTAAACACTACGGCACTGCGTACACGACCTGAAGGGGAACTCCACCAATGTTTCAACATTTCTGGCTAATTCAGTCCGTCACTCTGACTGGTTTGACGTGAAATGGCTCATTGCAGATAAAAAACCCTGCAGACACGGATTTCTCCACAGTGCTGGTGACACCCTGTATAAATAAAACTAATGCGTGGTCGAGCCTTATTAACGCGTGGGAACGAGATCCTAATGCGTGGCCACGGCTTAGTAAGGCGCGGGAACGAGACAATTAAGTCACGGCCACGACTGGGCCATCTCATTCCCACGCCTTACTAAGTCGCGGCCACACAATGTTTTTATTTATACAGGATGTCAGCAGCGGGCCTATTTTACGACGGCCTGCATGTGTATCCCTCCGCCACACGTACATCTATCTTCTAAGCCGCTATTCCTCCTGGGTCGCGGGGGGAACTGAACGGGTTTAACGAAATGGATTAAAATACATTTTAAGCCAAAGCTTCATGGCGAAACTACCATAAAACAAGGTGTCAGACATCGGGCAGCACAGGTCTAAGCATTCCAAGTAATCTCGTTTTATGAGAGAGCTGGGCGTCTGGTTCCTATCACCGCCACGGTGAACAGCTGTGACTCGGCAAGTTCCTTTTCTCGCCAAAACACTCTGAATGACTTTGGCTGCATCGTAAACATTTCACTATGTAGATTTTTTGAAAATCCAGCGTTCCCGGGAGAAAATATGACTTTCTGAAAGAAGTCTCGTATAAAAGGAGGGCGTGTCTGTACCGCTCACCTGCTCTTTCTACATACACCACGGCACAGCGGCCAGTTAATGACCCAATCTATGAGCGCCGCCGACAGACAGACAGGCAGACAGAGAGGCAGACAGACAGCAGGGAGTGGCTAAAGAGAAACGGGCTCACAACCTGAACCGCTACGCGCAGAATGGACGCTACCGAGAGCAGCGCTTGGCTCCTGGCTCTGCTGAGCTTTTGCTCTGTCTTTGGGCGAAACGCGGCCATCACCAGAACTTTCTTCATCGCCATCCGAGAGGGGGAGTGGGATTACTCTCCCGGAGGACTCAGCCGGGTCAGCGGAAGACCTGCTGCAGAGGACGAGTGAGTTTGGCCCTTTTCAGCCCGGTATAAATCTCACAACCGAAATGACTCAAAGACAGACATGCTTATTTTAATAAAGGTCCCAGAAAAGATCTCATAGATGAAGGCAAAGAGGTGTGAACTTTGAGTCTTCGTGATTGTTTTTGAGGTGCTATTAGTTTTACTGAGTCATGTAACTGCATTTCTCCAGGCTGGGAGGCTATAGGGCAGCGGTGTCCACCGCTGCTCCTGCGGAGACTATCCAGTAGAGAGTTTCACACGACTCAACTCATTAGTTCATTAACTGATGAGTTTATGTTTGTGTGTCAGAGCAGAGAAATCACCACACTGTGCTGGACACCTGCCCCCCAGTCCTGAGCAGCTCCGAGATAAAGGCACACAAATCTACATTAGTCTTTGTTCAAACCAACAAACAAACAAACAAACAAACAATGCATCAAATGTCCCATCATTTAGGTTTAGTTAGAAGTTTTGAGATATACACACAGTTCAAAGTGTTTTTACTGTAGTTTCTTTGTAGTCATTTTAATAACAGCATTATTATTATTGTTATTGTTATTATTATAGTTGTAGTAGTGTTATTATACGGTCATATGCAAAAGTTTTGGCACCCCTTTCTAATGGCATGTTTGTTTGTTTTTTCTGAATGAAAACAGATTAACTCACCCTAGAACACACAGTTTAATGCGCAGTTATTGTTTGTTAATTTAACATAAAAAAATGATCAAATATAAAATGTGCCCTGTGCAAAAGTTATAGCACATTTTATATTTTATGTTTTTTTTTTCCAATTTATTTTCTCCCCTGTAGAGGATTTTCTGGCTTATTTCAAAGAAATAAGAAAATCAACAAGACACATCATTTAACTAGGGGTGTTCAAACCTTTGCATTTGGCTGTTTAAAATTCACCCCAGCGTGTGTCTCCATAGGTCATGTAGTTTAATGTATGGTAGAGTGTTTTACAAAAATAAATCAAAAGCATAATCACTTTCCATTAATGATGAAAATATATAAAAATGAGTGTCACTTTTTCCATCCATAAGTGCTTTGCCTTTCATTCATTCATTCATTCATTCATTCATTCATTCATTCATTGAATGTCATTCTAGTCCCACTATCGTAGCTGGGGATGAGTTTTGGGACAAATTAAAATGCTATAAAACTATATAGGCTAAATATCCAGTGCATACAGACACTACTTCCCAAATACTTAAAGTACACATAGATAACCATTCAGAATGAACATGCAGACTGGACAGGGCAGCAAAATAAGCAGAAAAAGTGAAGCAAAAAAAAATTCACTGACAACCAGAACTGCAACTGAGGGTGAAATGTTCAGAGAGGTGGTATAAACATTAAATCAGCTGCCACTGAAATCACTGACCACCCTAAATCTGCTCGATTTAAAAATCACTAAATTATTAATCATCATCCTTTTCGTCAGTGAGCAGCATCAGAAAAGCCTTCATACAAACATGTAGGCATGACCTCTCAGAGTTGTGGACCAATGACGTTTTATGGACAGGAGGGATTATTATCTACCAGCAAGATGAAAAAGTTCATGAAACAAAGTATTTGAGAAAATCCAACCCAATGTTTATTTGTAATTTAAAAGAAGGGCCAGAAAAAAGGTAACATCTAGAAATTGTATTGAAATCAAGGTTTATGTATGGAAAAAACAGAAGAGTACCCAACCCTAATATTAATAAGTCTAAATTGAATGCCAACATTTTAGAAATATAATTTTAGAATATCAAAGTCTGTCAAAACTGAGACCTGATCTTAAACCAGTGCTATTGCTCTCTGGACACCTGATATCGTGCAATATCTCAAAATGTGAACAAAACATTTCTCCTGGTACATTCATCATGAAAATTCTAATTCTGAAGAAATGGAGAAAGATGGGGAGTTTCGATATATATATATATATATATATATATATATATATATATATATATATATATATATATTATATATATAAATAATATATTTATTTATAGAAATGTATAAGAATAGTATGAATTGTTTCTTTAAGCAGCATTCATGCAGTAACAAAGCCCAAATAGGCCTAAAGAAAGCAATAGAAAACAGAAGGGGGAGCTTTCTCCTCTATAAAACTACAAAGCTGAAACACCACACTTGAGTTTATACCTTTTATTACCATTTAGAGATGTCAGAAGATTACAGCCAGGCGCTGCTCCTCTGGCACAAACCAGCTCACCTCTTTTCACACTGCTATATGAATGATCAGATCAGAGTTGAACTCAGAATCTGATTTAGTGCATCTGATAATTATAGATTATTAGATAATTTAACAGATAACAGAAAATGTTACTGTGGCCAAGATGTATTTTTTGGAATTGTACTTACACAGCACATAAAAACCTAACATTATGAAGCAAACATTAGTTACCAATTGCATTTTCTTATCCAAACTAGGTGGCACATGGCACATGTATTTGATGGTAGGTGATGCTATAATATGCTCTGGACTATGCAAATCCATGGAAAATAGTGTAGCATATTTCAGCAATTAGAAATATATATGCACAAATTAGATATAGTATGTTGACTAGACACATATGTATTAGTTAGATGGAAAGCAGGATGTGTATTCAAAGGGAATTCCACCAGGTTTGAAAAATTTGTACATAATTGAATGGTTCATTTAGAGTGGTTCAATGAAATGACCATTATAGAGAAACTTATTGACTCAGATTTGTTGAAAATGATGGGGATAAAAACCAGGGGTCACAACACCAAAATGGCCATTTTATTTACTATACTGTTTATTTACTGTTTCCAAACAATAAATGACCCTCACATGTTTTATGTTCATCTGAACAAATACATTTCTTTGGGGACTGTCTTCTGACCTCTATCTAAACTATCGTAAAACAACATATTTGTAACTGTCTCATGTCATAACTTTCCGTAATGTATCTTTTAGTGACATTAAACTGTTCAGACATCGGGTTCCTATCACCATCACTGTGTACAACTCTGACTCTGTACATTTTTGTCTGATGGAGAATTTGACACCAAACCACTCTGAATGACTCTGTTAACATTTTAACCATTTAATTATGCACAAGTTACAAAAATGGTGGAATATACTTGGAATCACTGTATTTCAGGGGAACAAGATTTATTGTAAGCATTGTTGGGGTAACTTCATTGGTCTATTTGTCACAGACTGTTCACATAATGTAAAGGGTATCTTTAATTTTCATATTTAATTTTCATAAAACATAGATTTTAAAAATGGTAATGGAGTGACAAGGTTTAAACATGACAGTGCAGTAATGTGTAACATCATGCTGTATTTAAATAAATTTGCTGTGACATAATAAAGAGTATTACGTCTGTGTGTTTTACCACTGTGTAGAAACGTGAAAATTAAATGATCCCTTTTTCCACTGACCCTTATTTACCTTCATAATAAGCCTAAAGTGACAGATCCTTTGTGTTGTATCTCATGTTATAGGCATGCTTCTGTCTTCCTGCTACAAGGCCTTCATCGGATTGGCCATGTGTATAAGAAAGCCATGTTCAGGCAGTACACAGATGGGTCTTACACAAAGGAGATCCCCAAACCTGCCTGGCTGGGCTACCTGGGACCTGTGCTTAGAGCTGAGGTTGGGGATGTCATAGAGATCCACCTGAAGAACTTTGCCTCCAGGAGCTATTCCATGCACCCACACGGAGTCTTCTATAAGAAAAACTCAGAGGGTAAAACATCCACAGACATAATCCTCTCTGCTCAGAAGGCTCTAATGACATGGTGTGGTTTGGCAAAAGAGTATGTGACCTATTATAAAGCAAGAGGAAGGCCCTTAAACCCAAATAACAGTTTATCTAAGACGAATACAGTGAGTGAAGTAATACGTTTATTCAGTAGATTCTGACTCTCCTTTGTCTAAGATAAGCATGATGAGCTGTATCTTTGGTGTAATTGTAAGGGATAAGTAGTTAGGGTTTAGCAGTGAAGGGCTATTGTTAATTGTTTTCATTGTCACCAGTCACATTACATGTCCAAAGGTTTGTAGACACTAGCTCATCCAGTGCTGCTTCTGAAGTCTAGGGATTTGCACTAGATGTTGGAACATTGCGGTGAGGATTGATTGCTTTCAGCCACAACAGCATTAGTGAGGTCAGGTACAGATGTTGGATGATTAGTTCTAGATCACAAACACTGCTCTTACTTATCCCAGAAGTATTAGATGGAGCTCCAACAGTCCAGAGAACAGAGTTTCTCTGCTCCACAGCACCGGGGGGGGGGGCGGCTAACTGATTGAGTTATTAAAGTTCTATCAGTGATGTGTGTAGATGTGTGTAAATACAAGCTTCCTGACCATTCTAGAGGTTGTGGAAATATTAGGGAAATATAATTTATTATTAATTAAATATATATATTTTTTCCTGTAGTTTTTCACACTAGTTCTTCTGGTTCCATTGTTTTAGTTGTTTGTGAAGTAAAACGGAAAAGTGCTAATTCGCTCTGTAGAGTAGATACTGTTTAAAAACTTTATGAAAGAAGTAAGCCATGATACCTGGTTGCCGGCCTGATTCTCCAGAAACTTGATTCCCTAGATTGTTTTCACTCGGAAAGGATCAAGACCAGACGGGAAATTGGCTAGCCGTTCTCTTCTACCTTTTATCCCTTTTTTGTCAATAGTCTTGCCTGGTACTGGTCTGACATTTAATATGGAGGAGGTTTTCTTACCGTAAAGGGGGTGCTGTTAATGCCATTGTTAGTGCTTTTGGCAGAGCGGCACAGCAGTGATGCTAGACTGATAAAGAGGCAACATTGGCTGGGAGTGTTAAAGAGATGACATCTCTTTCCCATTTCATCTCAATTCAATAAAACTGCTTAGTCAGGGTTGAGTAAAGGAGCATTGATTTGTATAACATTTAACCTCTAAATCGTAAAATTGATTAGCATTTTATTATGTGAGGGTCGTTTCCCTAAGGCTATTGTTTGTGAGGTGGCCTTGAGAATGTTTGACTAGTTCCTTTGTGTGTTTGTTCAGGGAAGGAGGAAGATCTTTAGCACCTAAAACCACAGGAAACCCCCGAAAATAACCATTAGCGCACATGCTTTACAAGAAATGCAGCCTTATTAAAATAATTAGTGGTGTTAGACTGAAGTATCAGAGGCAGGCAGGTATGGGCTGGCACAGCAGTAGTCCACACTGGGCACAAAGTCAAAGGAACCCAGTAAGCAGCAAGTGGATCATATCTGTACAAGTGGATGGTAAAACAAAATAATAAACATTTGCTTTATCAGATTAGTATCTGCACATTTAACTGTGGTGTTTAAATAGCCAATCGCTTTACATTTACTGATAGTTTGTGAAGACTAATTAAAGATTCATTATTACATTGACAAACAGGCAAATTATTACATTATTCATTATTAAATTATTCATTATTACATTGACATATAAACAATCATATGAAAGTAGATTTGTTTGATCATAGCCTGCATGTTTTGAGCAACTCTGGTCAAATGGCATGTTTTGTGGATTTTCTAAGTAACCCATACAGAGAACACACCCCTGCACATTGTAATACACATTAACGGTTATTAGATGAATTTAACATATTGGAAAAAACAAAACACTAATTGTGGCCTGTGCAGAAGTTATACTTCTGTTTGTTTTTTTCAATATGTTAAATGTAATAATAGAAATAGTAGAAATTTTGCAGTAAGATTTGCAAAATGGTCATATTTAAGTTTGTTGCCTGTAGAGCATGTATGAACTTTTTCACACAGAAAATGAACAATATATGTAATTTGGCTGGGGTGTTCAAACTTTTGCATACGATTATTAAATGTTTAAATCTTATTAAATCATTTAAGGGGAATTTTTCTCTTGAACATACTGTGAATGTGGTTTCCTTTTTATAAGCTGACTTGGATATATGCCCCCTGAATAGGTATCCTAGCCAGTGGGTGGGGAATAGCAGTCACCACTATGGGGGGAGTAAAAGGGAGCGAATGAGTAAAAGAAGTCTTTATGATTACTTCTTTTTTACTGCCTATATGGTTACCTATACATGCCATGATTATTTAAGCACAGTTTTTAAACTAAAGCATAGATGTGCAATACATGATAAATGCCTCCCCTTCTCATTTTACATGTACCTACAGCTCACCTGATTGTAACACTGAGTCGTTTAATTAGCTGAAATCCAAAGACATGAGACTCAAATAGTAGCCTTGTGTCAGAGCCCCTGTGCATGAATGTTTGTCCCTCTGTGGTTTGAATTGTTTACTTACTTCATTCCAAAGCATCTTAACTTAAACATTCCCACCATGGCTGTTTGCATAATAATAATAATATAATAACAGTACTGAAATTTGTTTGGTACATTAACGCAAAGGCTTTAGCTTGTAAATCAGCTTCTAATTCATCTAAAATCATTAGGGTATAGACTGAAGAGCTCTAGGAGCTTTATGAGTGAACTATAGCTAAAGCTTTTTAGTTTAGTTAAAAGCAAAGGTGTGTAGTAATGCGTTAAGTTGCTCCATTACATTTAGTTAAGTAACTTTTTGAATAAACTGTAGACTATATTTCCAAAAGTATTCACTCACCCATCCAAATAATTGAATTCAGGTGTTCCAATCACTTCCAGGGCCACAAGTGTATAAAATCAAGCACCTAGACATGCAGACTGCTTCTGCAAACATTTGTGAAAGAATGGGTCGCTCTCAGGAGCTCAGTGAATTCCAGCGTGGTACCATGTTAGGATGCCACCTGTGCAACAAGTCTAGTAGTGAAATTTCCTCACTACTAAATGTTCCACAGTCAACTGTCTGTGGTATTATAATAAAGACCTTCAAGCTTCACGTGGCCTTCAGATTAGCTCAAGAGCAGCGTAGAGAGCTTCATGGAATGGGTTTCCATGGCTGAGCAGCTGCATCCAAGCCTTACATCACCAAACACAATGCAAAGCATCGAATGCAGTGGTGTAAAGCTCCGCCACTGGACTCAGAGCAGTGGAGACGTGTTCTCTGGAGTGATGAATCACATTTCTCCATCTGGCAATCCGATGGACGAGTCTGGGTTTGGCAGTTGCCAGGAGAACAGCACTTGTCTGACTACATTGTGCCAAGTGTAAAGTTTGGAGGATGGGGGATTATGGTGGGGTTGTTTTTCAGGAGCTGGGCTCGGCCCCTCAGTTCCAGTGAAAGGAACTTTTAATGCTTCAGCAGACCAAGAGAATTTGGACAATTTTATGCTCCGAACTTTGTGGGAAAAGTTTGGGGATGGCCCCTTCCTGTTCCAACATGACCTCGCACCAATGCACAAAACAAGGTTCATAAAGACATGGATGAGTGAGTTTGGTGTGGATGAACTTGACTGGCCTGCATAGAGTCCTGACCTCAACCCGATAGAACACCTTTGGCACGAATTAGAGCGGAGACTGTGAGCCAGGCCTTCTCATCCAACATCATTGTCTGACTTCACAAACGCGCTTCTGGAAGAATGGTCAAAAATTCCCATAATCACACTCCTAAACCTTGTGGAAAGCCTTTCCAGAAGAGTTGAAGCTATTATAGCTGTAAAGGGTGGGCCGACATCAAATTAAACCCTACAGATTAAGAATGGAATGTCACTCAAGTTCATGTGCAAGCGAATACTTTTGGAAATATAGTGTACTTTCTTTAAATACTTTGTGCTTAACTAGTATTTTCTAAAAAATCTTTCACTTTCTTAAATTGGTCCACATTCTTCCTGCTGAATTTTGAAGTCATTTAAATTCAATGTATATTACATACATTTCGCCCTGATTAATGCCTTTGTCATTGGTCACACTCTCATACCTGACCACATCTATGTGTGTAACACAAGTCTGATCAGATATTTTGTGTTCTAGGGGCGCTGTATCCAGATGGAACCTCTGGAGCACTGAAGCAGGATGATGGTGTTCCACCTGGTGGTACACACACCTATACATGGACAGTGAAGCCAGAATACACCCCCACAGAGGGGGATTCCAACTGCTTGACTTGGGCTTACCACTCACACGTAGTTGCCTCCAGGGACATCTCCTCTGGACTCATAGGAGCCCTGCTGACTTGCAAGAAAGGTGTGTAAGTTCATCGTCAATGCAAACTAATGTCAGTAAGTTAGTAATGATGTAACAATAAAGGAGCCTGAAGGGTTCAGTTTATAGTGTGTTAAATTTGAGCATCAAATGTGGCTACTTACAGATTAGAAATGCTGCTCGAAAGATTCCTTAAGAAACCAAAAGTGGTTCTTCGCTGCATTGCTCCAAATGCTCTTTTTGGCAACTATTTCTAAGAGTTGTCTTAGTGATCTATACTGGTAGTTCTATAAAACACCCTTACAAATGTTACTCTTGAGTGTCAAATAACACTTAATCTGACCATTGCATTGGTTTCATTGGTCTCATTAACTAAAACTAAAACATGTGCCCACTTGGTGTGGTCTTCATTTATACTTAGGAACCTTGAAGTTTGTTTCTGGAGTAGGGGCTAACTACTCTGAGGTGCGAAGGACAGATGTGGATCAGGACTTCCTCCTTATGTTTAGTGTGGTGGATGAGAACCTGAGCTGGTACCTAGAGGAGAACATCCAGACCTTCTGTTCTGATCCCACTGGCGTGGACCCTAATGATCCAGACTTCCAGCGCTCTAACAAGATGAACGGTAAGTGTTTACCTCAAATATTGAAGTATCTGCAGAGGTGGTTCTAAATACGTTTAATAGAAATTGCATTCAACATTAGAAGAAAATTGAGGAATATCTTTTTATTAGAGTAATACAAACACATTTATGTTAACCAATAATGAATGTTGAAAAAAGCCTTTACAGCTAAAGTTACTGTAGCCTCAGTATAAGTTTTAATCTTTGGAACAGTGGCTCTCATTTTAGATTACCCACCATAGATGGGGTCTGGTCAGAACACGTTCTATCATTGAACTGAACACTAGTTTATTAGCCATACCTGAGCATGGTGGTGGCTTTCTAAGCATTATTAAGCCTGCCTTTTTGGTACACTTTGCTATTATTCTGTTTAAAACTGTAGATCATCTTTGTCCATACTTTTTTGTTAATTATTCATCCCAAGACCAGTGGCAGAACCAAAATAAGAGTTATTTCCCAGCATTGGGGGCTAATTTATCTTCCCACTACATAGAGTGCATCTTTAAAAATTAGCCAATACAAAGTGATGCATGCAAACCCTCAATATGAATTGATGTAGCCATTTACATCATTTTATAATTCTATATATTTCACTTTCATTCTTTATGCCTCTTGCCACTAAAGAAGCATATCGCTGTTGATAGATCAAAACCTCGTATCTCCAAAATTCCAAGTTTACAAGAGAAGGAAAAAACATACCTTACTTTAAATGTAAGTCAATGGAACCAGACGTCTTTCCAAGTCATTTTGGGTCATTTCTGTTGGTCCACTCATCATGAAATTTACATAAAATATATAGGACCATGGGTTCTTTCAAATTATGTCACAAACTGAAAAATGATAACAATGGAGACACGAGGTTTTGTTCTGACAGCAACAATATACAAACTACATACTGGGTTAAGTGTAGAGATATACATTTAGATATGCATTTAAAACTTTTATTATTCAGAAATAGCAGAGGGAAATTGGTACAATAGTGACTGCTGATCCATTGTTGCCAGGCCTAAGTCACCCAATAGCCCTTCATCTATGGTCAGATTCTGACCACAGCTCCACTGCCGGAGGGATTTTTGTTTGGCTCTCTTTCATCAACCCGGCAGTGATGTTGATGTGTGTGAAGCTCACAGGAACACTGCAGAGACTGATACACTCATACCAGCGCAGTACACATGCCACTGTTGTGCCACTACAGTGCTGAAAATGGTCCACCACTGAAATAAAGTTCAGTCGACAGTTATTGTGTGGTGCTTTTTTCTAATGATGGTCGAGGTAGAGAAGGGCTTACCTTAACAGTAAACCTACAGTGCGCACCATTATGGCAGATATTTCTGATAATAGTAGGGTTACCTAATAAATTGGCACCGCAGTGTATGACTGTAATATGTTTCTTCATTTTGTTATGTAGCTATAAACGGCTATGTATATGGGAACCTACCTGGAATTGAGTTGTGCCAGAACCGAACAGTGTCTTGGCATCTCCTTGGAATGGGCAATGAGGTAGATGTCCACTCAGCATATTTCCATGGACATACACTACTCATGAGAGGTCACAGAGTCGATGCTGTCAGCCTGTTTCCTGCTACCTTCCTCACTGCAGAGATGACCCCTGTCGAAACGGGAACATGGTTGCTCAACTGTCAGGTCAACAGTCACATACAAGGTAGACCTTAAGGAAGTGTCTTATTTGGTTTATACTGATGTTCTTCAACTGTATGAGATGGTTAGGAAACACAATTCCATCAACATATCAATAAAATCTTAGCAATTTATTAAAAAATGTGATCAAAAAGGAGGAATAGCATACATTTCTGTCCAATAGTCTCTTGGATTTGATATTGTATAAAGTGATGATGATGATGATGATGGTGTGCAGATGGTATGCAGGCCCTGTTTCGTGTTTCACCCTGTGGGCTGCAGGATGATTCCCAGGCTCCTCTGAATGGGACAGTCAGGGAGTATTTCATTGCTGCTGAGTTGGTTCAGTGGAACTATGCCCCATCAGGAATGGACACACTGACCAATGTTTCACTGACTGAAAGCCAAAGGTATGGAGCTGCGTTTATTGCCGCTGAGACTTTACTGTTTTGTGGTTATTGGCACATCATTATAGTACTTTTTGATGCGCTTCATATAAAGGAAAATCATTTGTATGGTTTGTATTGGGTAACAAATGTTAAAGTTTCAAACTGTACCATTTACACCACAGTTCTTACAATCCATATATGGAAAATAAGCTGCAAAAAACAAGCTTTTTGAATTTATTGTTTTTGTGATGTAACAAAACCCAATGTATTGCATGTATTCAGTCTACAGCAGGCTAACCCTGTCAGTTTATGTTCTATGTTTTAGACTGGACTGCTCTCTGAATGCGGCATAACACAGGGCAGCCAGTCAGAACAGAAGTCATTTAAAAGCCCAGTCACAAAACCAAGGAAAGAAAGAAGAAAATAATGATCAGTTATTAGTGATCATTTTTGGCATATAAACCAAAAGCAGAAAAAAGCACAGAAAATGAAGGACACAGTGTCATTGACCACTCATGTGACACATCGGATCTTCGTGACATTTGTCTGTGCCCTGAAGAAATTAAATTTTTTAACATAACCTTTTTCTAATTTTTCTTTGCCTGTTAAAGTGAGACAAATTTCCTGAGACAAGTGTTAATATTTGAATAAACGAAATGTATAGAATATCAATTGCTAATGATATATATAGATATATATCATTCAGTATAATCATTAAATTGTGCTCATGATATAACTGATGAGATTCACAAGTCTCTGTGGCGGCTGTGAAGGTGTCAAAGAAAAATGTGGACCCAAGAAATTCTTGTTACTTTTTATTGTTGTTATGTTTATTTGAATTATGAATATGACTTCTAATGTACACTGTGATAAACTCACTGCTGAGGTAAATTGATTTAAAGTTTGCTTAGATGCCTAAAACTTTCGCACAGTACTGTATGTAAATGATCTTTGTTCTGATTGGCTGCCCTGTATTGTGCCTCAGTCAAAAAGCAGTCTGGGCTGAAACACTTTACTCTAACTTCAGCGTGAATGGGAGGGACTAAACTGCTGTAGGTATATGTAAAATTGTTTCTCTGACATCATAGAAGTTCAAAACGGCCATTTTTTGGAGCTTAGTTTCCATATATGGACTGTTTGAAGTGGGAAGTGAATGATATCTTTTGAAACTCTTAACAGTGTTTACATGCTTCATTAAGACAATGAGGAGTAAGTCAGTTTTCCATGATTAAGGGAAGCACACTACTGTAATCCTCAGCCCCTCAGAGGTGTTTTTTGGGACACGTGGTGGCCGTCTTGGTGGGAAGTATAGGAAGGCGGTATTCAGAGCTTACACTGATCACACATTTACCAGCATGAAGGAGCAAACCAGCATGGAGACCCACCTCGGAATTCTGGGTAAACCCCTTTCTTAATGTTTCTTTAATTACTTGTTTAGTACAAAAATGTGACCTTTTTATTCAGTTGTGTAGAGAGGCATTTATCATCAGTGACTTACAACATGTTCGTTATATGAGGAACTTTGGACGACTGCTACAAACAGTATTCAGTCACCAGATCTTCAGGAACAGAAAACTAGCTCCTCTGGGATATTGTTTTGTTATTGTTAATGATGTACATTCTTATGCAAAGCATACAATGTGTTTGCCACTGCATATGTTGCCATATATTGTGGATCTGTTTCCATGTGCTATTCACAAAACATACAGACAAGATATTTGTACTAGATACATCCTGTTGATAAACAAAATCAGCACCGATTTCCTAAATTTTTTGTTCACCCTTAGGTCCTGTACTGCGTGCTGAGGTTGGGGACATTTTGCTGGTCACATTTCTAAACAATGCTGACAGGAATTACAGTATGCAGCCTCATGGCCTCCAGTATGGGAAGGAATTTGAGGGAGCTGAGTATGCGGATGGTGAGAAAGCAATGAAATAGGAACTTCTGCACTGTCAAGTTACAGTTATGTGCAGTAGCTACATGCAGTAGTGAGTTTGCTTATATAACAGTAAAAAAGTTCAGGCCTCAATACAGAAAAAAAATATATTGTTGTTGTCAGAACAAAACCTCATCTCCATCATCTCCTCATCCCCATTTTTGTTGTTTTTCAGTTTTTGACTTTGTGTGTAAATTTCATGATGAATGGACCCAAAGCACTGGCCCAAAATGATGGGACAAAAGGTCTGGTTCCATTGCCTTACGATAAAAGTAAAGGATGTTTTTTCCTTCTTTTGTAAAGTCATCATTTTGGAGACAGCAGCGAGCTCGTATTCATGGCCAATACATTAGGCTTAGACCTTTAATTAAGAGAAAATAATCACAATTTAAATCACATTCCCAACATTGGTCAGAAAAGTTGCAATTAATGTAACGGGGCTAGATTTCCATTCCAGATGGAAGAATAGGTGGTAATATGTTACCAGTGTAGCAGTGTGGGTGGAGTTTTCACAGGCTCCTGTCTGATTACGCATAGATACCACAAAACCTTAGGGAAATCTAAAGTAACTGACACTGCTTTTTTATTGTGTTGCTCCTCTGTCCAAAAGTTGGAAAAACCTCAAATGAACAACTTTGGTAAGAGTTTGTCCCATCCTTAAATCTGTATTGTGACATTATAATGGTTGTAGCTTTAAATCTGTGATATAATGGTCACATATTTCCAATGTTTATTGATAGAATTCAGAAACTGACCAATGGTTTCTGTTGTAAGGAAGTTTTGAATTTGTTGTCCATGATAATCAACGCTACAGTTATAGACCCAGCCCGGATTGAGATGAAGGTGAAAGACATCAGACTATTCCTTTAATAAGCTGTGTGAACTGACCATGGTCTTGGCTGATGATTAGAATTATTTGCTTAGTCAGTCCAGGTGCACCTTTTACTTTTAGTTGCTTCTAGTTTGGTTGAAGGGGTCTCCCTTTCCTCTTTTCAAATATTATCCAGGCACAGTGAAGAATGGATCTCACGTGCAGCCAGGAGACTCCTTTACCTACAGGTGGCAGGTGAGGGAGGGGCCATCTGAGAGTGACCCACCCTGTATCTCCTACCTGTACTACTCCTCCAGTGACCCCATCAGAGATACGAACACTGGCCTAATCGGCCCCCTGCTGGTGTGTAAGCGAGGTGCACTGAGCTCCAACATGACCCAGGTACGACTTTATTCACACTGGATTAGATAAGATATGAGATGTATCTTCAGTGGCTCTTTAGAGAGGCGGTGGTTATATGTCATTGAGTGTAGTGTCTATTATGTGATGATGTCATGTACATCCATTTTGATCCAGGCTATGGGAATTTGGGGAAATTGCAAAGATACTTTTCCCATACAAATGTTCCAATTAAATCACTTACAGATTGCATTATACCTCCACTGGTGAAACTAGTGCAGCTTGACTAGTACTTATAACACATTAGGGTAAAAGACTAAAAATCTAGCTCGATTTGTGCTTTCCTGTACAACCTGTGCTCATGAACGCAAGAGGAATCACTGATCTATGTGCATGTGTATAAGAATATCAGAAAGGTTAATGATATGTCCTGTATGTACACTATTTGCTTGGATTGTGAGAAGCAGAAAAACGCAACCTTCTAAGATTGAACTTTGGAGGTGTGGAACAATATCCCTAGATTTCTTTGAAACGCCTAAAGCAAGACTTCTGGAAAAAATGGAAGCTGTAATAGATGGCACACTACATGCTAAAAAAAGTTATCATATGTAATTGTTGAGCCTTTTGTCTAATTTTCTCTTAAACATATATTTTCTGCATTTTTGGGATGCTGGAAAATGAATAACTTGTGTTCAATGGCCTTTTTCAAGTCTATTGGAAAAGCATTCAGAGTGGCTCTAAGTGGCTGCTTAAAGGAATGCCAAGTATGCATAAAGCTGAAAGGCAAAACCAGGGTACATTTAGGCATAAATAACTAAAATATGAGATAATTTTGTGTTCTATGGACTGCATCATTTCTTTGTATCTTTACTTTTATAGCTCAGAGTTTTCTGTTTCATTCAAAAATATGTAAAATAATAGGCTAAGCCTGAGGGAAACCCTTTGTTTAAACATTTGACTGGTAGTGTTACTGTAACAAAAATATCACTGCATCTCTTTTGCAAGCTACAGCATAAAAATCATGTACTAAGTTGAATAAATCAAAGCTCTGAGTTGGATAAACGTTCTTACAATGTGTTGTGTCTTTGGTCTGTGTGTGTGTGTGTGTGTGTGTGTGTGTGTGTGGTGCAGCGGTGAATGGCTATATGTACGGGAATCTGCCACAGCTGGAGATGTGTGAGGGTGCCCGGGTCAAATGGCACCTGCTGGGACTTGGCACAGAAGTGGACGTACACACGGTTCACTTTCAGGGCAACACTTTCCACAGAGAGGGCACCACCCGTGACACCCTCACTCTGTTTCCACACACCAGTCTCAGTGTGTTCATGCAGCCAGATACAGCTGGTGAGTCACGCTTCTGCTGCTGTTACTGCTGCTCACAGTGTTCGGTAGCCTCTTTCTGCAGCACCTCCAGTTGCCATTCCAATTTTTTTTTATTGTCCTAATCAAATAAAATTTTTGTCCCCATAACTCAGAGTAATGAGGACATTGTTGTGTCTCAATGTGTGAAATCAGTGATTCAGTGTTTGACCATGTGGATAACTAGTCCTGTTTTACTCAATTTAGTGCAGTGCAATATGTGAAATGTTAAATAAAATGTATTTTGATAGTATTTTTAGATGTGCATTACCATCACAATACTTGAAAACCTTTTTTAGATATTATACAATGTGCATCAAGAAAATGTTTTCAAATATTGTGATGTTATGTTTTTGTCATATTGCCCAATTTCACACTCAGTATATCTTATTGCACTGGGGACCTGTGGGTTAGTTCATTGTGTTGTGTCTGAGTACAGGGCTGTTTGAGGTGAGCTGCAGAGTGAGTGAACATTACATGGGAGGGATGAGGCTGCAGTACAGAGTGAAGAGGTGCAGGGAGAGCCTGTCTGCTCCCATCACTGCTCCTACAGGGCACTACTTTATTGCTGCAGAGGAGGTGGAGTGGGACTACTCACCTGAGCGCACGTGGGAACTGCAAAACTTCAACTCCACAGAAGACGACAGGTAGATACACATAGACAAAACGAAGCTGAATGTAGCCCTGACTATGTAGCACTTACAGTGGCCACATCATGGCAAACCAATTTTTCCTTTTTTAGATGGGTTTGATGTATTAAGTAAACTGCAGTACATGCCAGTTCATACAGTCTACATATGGAAACTGTGCTATAAAAACAGCCCATTTTGAACGTATTCTTTTCGTGATGTCACAAAAAACAAAATACCAGTCAGTTTACAACAGTTTAGCACACCTATTCACATTGAAGTTGTAAGGAGTGTTTTGGCTTGGACTGCTTTTTGAATGAAGCACAACACAGGGCAGCCAATCAGAATAGAGCTTATTTACATGGCACTTATTGACATGGCCTTAATGGCACAGTAACAGCCTGCTTAATTCTGGGAGAAAAAGAGGTTGAAAATAGGTAAACATGAATTAGGACATAAAATATGACAAAACCATACAAAATAATGGAACCTTAAGGGGAACATAAAATAAAAACAAAGTATATGACAAAGTGTAAGGGGGAGCGAGGAGGCGGACGCACACGCTGAGATAAGCGAGATTTATTATGGGCAAATCCAGGGTCGTGGTCAAAACAGTCCAGGGTCAATCAGCCGACACGTACAGATTTAGGGTATGACATGACAACGACCAGAACCAACACAAACAAAGACCAGGTACAAAGATACATTGATACAAAGACTGGCAAATGCAGGGGGCAAACACAGGGCTTAAATACATGGAACAATGAGGGACAGGTGAAAACAATCAGGGGCGGAGTTACACAACCAAAACATGAGCACATGGACAGGACTGGGAGGGGCCAACCGTGACACAAAGGTCTTCTGCTTACCAGACCATTGTCAAAATGTTTCATTTTATGTTGTCATTCATTTTCATTCAGATTCATTTACAGCATATATGAATTTTTATGTTGGTTTAATGTATGTTGATAATTTATGTGAAATACTTTGGGTTGATATTATTGAAGACTCTTTCATTTACTCATTTTTTCTTTGTTACTATTGAGTTCTCTCTTCAGTTTGTAACAGATAATCTGTTTCTCAGTCCAGGCAGTATATTTGTTGGGAAAGGTGAGAACAGGCTCGGCTCCAAATATAAGAAAGTAGTTTACAGGGAGTACACCGATGCCACCTTCAGGACAAGAAAACAGCAGCAACCTGCGGAGAAACATTTGGAAATATTAGGTAGGCTCTCACTTGTTTTCTGCAACAAGGTTTTTTGTTAGATAATGATGGTATTAATGATCATAATTACATGACTGTCATGGTTTGTCCCATCTGTTAATGTAATTATATGCATGTGTGTTTCGTTAGGCCCAATCATCAGAGCAGAGGTTGGGGAGGTTCTTCAGATCACGTTTCTGAATAAGGCTACTCGGCCATACTCTGTACAGCCTCATGGAGTAAAGACGATTCCCACACATCCACAGCCTGTATTACCTGGTAAGGAACATCACTAAAGTTGTCTCTTACAATAATTACCTGACATCACACCCGTAACACGATCTTCAGTGTCCACTGTATGTGTCAAGCCTAAATAGACAAATATAAAGCTATTTATATATATGTATATATATAGTCTTATTTACACTGAGTTCCCAGTTAAGTAGGTACTCTCTCTGTATGGGTGCACTTTGTAGGTGTGCATAATTTTTACTGACGTTTGCCAATCTGCTGCGGCACAATTTGCTATTGCCACTGTTGCTGCTAATACCTAATAGCACCTAATTAATTGGCAATTCAGCGTATGTATGATTATACATTAGGCTAGATTGCCTTATATATGCGATGGGGTCCAAAAGTCTGAGACCACTATGGAAAACATTCCTTTTTTGTGTTCTTTTCTAATTTATTATGAAGTTTTGTATTACAAATTACATTAGCAGCAAACAAATTCAAGTGGAAAGTAGAATCTCTGAAGTTTGAACATAAATTTCACAATTTCTTACTATTTTGTGTGTCTCCCTTTTGCTTTAATGACAACGTGCTACCAAGGGGTTTTAGATGTTTGTGCAAAAGCCTCTCATGAATAGATCAAATTCACCTGGGGACTGTCTGAACATGTGCTTGAAATAAAGGGATAAAACAGAAACAAAATCTAAATTTTTGTACAAAGGCCTTAATGTGGTCAATGTCACAAATTTGCTTAAATTTGAATAGTAACCTGGAAATAGTGCATCTAAAACATATTTCTTGTTCATTTTGCTTAAAAATTGTACACATTTCTATCGTTTATTTCCAGGTTTTTTTTTTTAAATATAGATTTCTAAATGTGGTTTCAGACTTTTGGACCCCACTGTAGTTGTATTTTACACTGAGATGCCAATTTCCAATTTATTTACAGTTTACAGTTCACAATTTATCGACCCCCCTCTACCACCATGAGACCGCTGCTGATCAGGTATTATTTGGTTGGTGGACCATTCTCGGCAAATTGATGAACATAAGTGTCTCAGGCACAGTGTCACGATTGGCTCCTCCCACTCCCCATGTGCTTTTTGTTTTGATCTTCCATGTGCATTTGTTTTGATCCAGCCCCCTTGTTTAGTGACTCCACCCCTGATTGTCACCACCTGTTTTCCGCCTGTCCCTCCTTATCCCTGTGTTTTATAAGCCCCGTGTTTGCCCTTTGTTTTCGTTGGTCTTTGTGTTGGATGTACTGTTTGATGTTTGGAAGCTTGTTCTCTTTGGATCTTGTTTGATGTTTGATTCTTGGTTGAGGTTCAGTGTTTTTGTTTGTCATGTCTGACCCCGCATTCTCTCCGTATTGGCTACTTGAACCTGGGCTGTTACGACTATGACCCTGGATTTGCCCTTCATAAATCTCGCTTATCTCAGCACGTGCGTCCGCCTCCTTGCTCCAAGGCGTTACACACAGCAGCATTGCTGACTCTTTTTAAATACTGTGTACACATACTGGCCACTTAGAAACACCATAATGGTACAATTGTAGTTATACAGTTTTTTTAGTGCATAATTTTGTCTCCCTCTAGCCCTTTTATTAATGCTCAGTTTCTGACTACAGGACCATTGTTGGATAAATATTTTCCAATCATGACATTAAATTGTTTAAAGTGCCCCTCGGGGCAGCTTAATAGCTTTTCTGTAATTTAAGAAAAACATTTGCTCGCAGGAAACATGAGTAGGTACCAGTGGATCGTTCCAGAAAGGTCCGGCCCAGGCATCTCGGATCCGAACTGCATCTCATTTGCCTACTACTCTGCTGTGGACTTTATTAAGGTGATCTCTCATGACCAATAAGGCACTGTTTCATGGTTTCTGATGGGGTTACTCTAAAGGAAAGGACAGGAGGAGGTCATGCCATGCTTTACTGTATCAAATTTGATGCACTCCGCTGCTGCCATCTTTAATCTAGCGAAGGAAAAGTTTGTCAGGCACAGCAGCGTTGCTGGAGTTATTAAACATTTATTAAATGTACCTTCACTGGATATAACACCTACTATGTTGTTTATGCCACTGTGGGCTCTACAATGTAATAGCTTTCTTAGAACTTGCTGTTGGATGGTATTATTTGTTACAGGACACAGTCAGTGGGCTAATCGGGCCACTGGTGATCTGCAGGAAAGGAACACTTAACTGGGACAGACAGAGGCTGGACATAGATCGGGAGTTTGCTCTTCTCTTCTTCATCTTTGATGAGAATAAGTCATGGTACCTAGAGCAAAACATCAAAACCTACTACAACAACTCACTGCCTCTGCTCAGAGATGGAGACTTTGAGGAGAGCAACAAAATGCACGGTGAGACATTGCTTACTAAGAGTTATCATTTCTTTTTAGAATTTAATTATATCTTTTAATCATTTAATTTCATTTAATGTTTAACCCCATAGATTTACTTTTATCATACACTTCTATAACTCTATAACTTCTGTATAGCTTATTTACACTGCAAACAGGATTTATAAAGCTAATAACTAGTTTGGGTTCTAAAAATGGATGTTTGAAGTCTTAGAATATAATACATTCATATATGATTGCGCAACTCAACTGAATTCTGTATTAAAGCACTATGTTTTTAAAAGCCACTGTAATGTTCATCAAATAAACTTTGATCGTTGTGTTGCATGGCAGCTGCTGGTTACTTTTAATGAACTACAGTGCTTTGTACACGAGTCCTTTATTGCAGTTATTATAAGTCAAGATTAAGCCAAGCTTATGGAGACCAGTTTAACACTGCACAAACTGCAGCTAATAGAAGCTTATAGCCACCATTTTAGCATTGTGCAAACTGCATGACTAACCCATAGACTTGCTTGTGTACTGGACAGAAGATTTCAACATGTCTGCTACTGCTATTTGTGGTGACAATTCATTTTTGTCCATTTCTAGGTAACAGTGTAGAAACCACATAAGCAAGAATGTATGACTGTTTAACTCAATATGGCTTAAGGCAAGTATGTGATCATTTAGGCATGCAGTTTGCAAGGGACTAGCTTTATAGCTCCAATACAAAACTAAAGACGAAATCAGACACCAACCCAGTCTTAGCTAATCAAGTGTATGCAACTATTTTTTTTGGCCATTTGACCTCTTTAAGAGGTGATTTGATTTTGCATTAGGGTTTCAAAAAATATTTTGATCTTTGTGTTCGTAATATTTAGTGTGTTGAGTCAGGTGTGTATATAGTGATCATTCATGATCTTTCAGCAATCAATGGCAAACTATATGGCAACCTTCATGGACTGGACATGCAGAAAGGAGAGAGAGTGAACTGGTATCTACTGGGGATGGGCAGTGAGGTGGACATGCACACTGTCCACCTGCATGGTCAGACCTTCATCTACAGGGTAATGAGGTATCATTATATCAGTTATAGCAGAGATTTTTTCAAAGCATTTATTAGTTTTCCAGACTTTCCTCATAATCAGATAGGAAATTGTATAAATTTGATATTCACTTTACCCAAAAGAAAAGAATGTAAGCTTTTCCTCTTATTTGTCTCACGCAGACCGATCTGGCCCACCGGGCCGACGTGTTTGACCTGTTCCCGAGCTCGTTTCAGACGCTGGAGATAATGGCAGACAGTGAGGGAACGTGGCTTTTGCACTGCCATGTTGCTGACCACATCCTAGCAGGCATGGAGACCACCTACACCATCCAGCCCCGGGCAGGTGGGACATCTGCTTAAAATAAAAATCAGGTCTAGGTGCTATGATCAAAAAAACATGCAGGTGTCACTCTGAAAATCGCAGGGAACATAAAATATTAGCATTATACGATACTCAAATGGAGTACTATATTAAATATTTAGCAAAGTTTGAATAAAAAAACAACGCTTATCAGACCTGAGAACTGTCTGAGTGTAGTCCTGACCTTCTGATAAGCACACATGATTGACAGCCATCAGTCCAAAATATCCATATAAAATTCAGAAAAAACGAGACATCTTTTCCCCTCTGGCCCCTTTTTGGGGAAGACCACCTGTCGAGTGACACCCAGCTAATTTGAGTTTGAGACCCCTGCTCTTCGGTTCCAAAATTCATTCACTGGTTCATTGTTCAGTCGTTCTGATTTAAAACATCGAAAGATCGAAATAAAGATCGGAATGAAATTATTACTATGTTTTCATTTAATAATAAAATGGATGTGCGTTGTTTGGCTGGGGTGATGATTCCAAAGTTTTTGTTAGAAGGGACAGAGAATAACCTCATTATGGTTTACCACCAAAAGTTACAGTGCAAAGTTGGACTGTAATATAGTAATTATTCACACTTTATGCTATTTTAATTATTAGTATTAGTATTATTTTACACAATATAATATAAATATAATATTATTTATTACATTATGTATAAAGTAATTTGCATAATATTCTGAATGATAATGAATTTACAATCAACCACAGACACATTTCAGTGTTTCACACATTACAGTATGTGTCCAGTTCAGTGCATTATATGACTCTATTAACATGTGTTTTAGGTGGCAGTCATGTGACTCAACGGCAGGGCATCGTTTGGATCTTGGCCTTCATTTCCACTCTCAGACTAATTTGATTTGGGACCAAGGTTGCATTATTTTAGATGTGATTATGAATGAAATCGTTCCTTGTTTTATTGGTGCACAATATGCCGGTGATTATAACCAAATCCCCTAATCATAATGTGTATGTATATATATATAAATATATTTTTAAGACTTTTTAGCAGAAATAAAGAAGTGTGTTGACTATGAATGGGACCTCTGTTCATTAATGCATAAATGTTTTGTGGCCTTCTTTCTTTTTTTTTGCATGAGAGCTTAATAGAAACAGTTCTCCTGACAAAGACATGCAGCAGCTGTAATTCTCCACAGGGTGGCACTACTACTCAGAAGTTCTAAACCTCTGTACAACTATTATAAAACTGTCAGGCAATAAGCTTTGCTCAGCTACAGCTACTCTAGCATTTGAAAGTTTGACGTCATTTGTTATATTACAGTTTTTATCAATTGCTTAAATGCATTTCCTTAAACTGTAAACTCACAATAGTGCCTTGAAATCCCACAGCATCAATACAAGAACCTACAGCACTGCTTCTCACTGTGTTCACACAAAATGTAAAAGACCTACATCTCATGGCATAAACACAATCCTCAATCAATAAGGAAATGTTTACTTTTAACGCTCTCATAGACACAGTTGTTCATTGTGGAAATCCTTGCATGCAAAATACTGTATACAGCAAGCATAGTGTTTATATAAAAAGCAGTTTACCTGGTCATGCAGGAGGAACAGCTGTGGTGAGGTAGGAGGAGAGGAATGTTCTATATCTGGGCCTCTTTTATAGGGTGGCTCTGACGTGTAGGCTTTTTCTCCATGCCTTGGAAGCCAGGGTATCAGGTGCGATGCTGATGAAGTGTTGTGACCAGCACAAATATTTACATGCTTGCTTGCTCAAGTTTGTTAATCACTGTGATTATGGCGCCGTGCTACATTTCCATGCAAATGAGTTTTTGTGAAGAATGCCATTTTAACGGTTCAAATCATTTGGCGATGCAGGTTATGGAAAATGTCCGTAACGTTTTGTGAATGACAACAAAAACGTTCCACTTTCAACTTTTTTATTGGCACCTAGAATCTTGTATGCTTACATTTCCATACAAATGATTTTTTACAAAAATGATACGGGCTATGGAAAAGGTAATATTTTATGAATATTTAAAAAAAACGAATATTTTATGAATGTTGACAGAACTTTTCTCTTCAGCTCATTTGGATTCCTGAAACATGGGGAAAACTACACTGGATTTATTCACAAATGATGCATAAACTTCATCATGTGACATATTTCCCTTCACGCGTAACAGTTGTGAAGTCAAGGGAAGGCCAAGGATCACAAGTTGCGGTGTACATAACTGTAGGGAAGTCTAATGTGTCTTTTTCTTTTTTTCTATAAAGAAGAAGTGCAAGAAATGACGTTATTATGTAAAGCAAAAGCAAGAACCTGCTTGGCAAATACTTCAGAAATGTTATCATTAATTTTATCGCTTGTAACTTACACAGAAAATCAATGGAAACATAGCTATTGACATGAGTCTAAAATGTTTTCTGTATCTAGATTGATCAGTTACTTAAGGCTGTTATTAATAATTGTGGCTTGACCATGAATTAAAGTTAAGGTTTTCATGGCCATATGGCCTCAATACATTAATTTGTGGCCAAAAGGAACTTCTCTTGTGGCCTATGTCACCTTCGGAGCTTTCTAACCAACAGCGCTAAACTGGCCATAAGACAGAATGAGCCAATTAAGTAATTGCCATGACTTAGCAAGGCATGGGGATAAGATATTTAGGTCATGGCCATGATTTAGTAAGGCACAGGAAAGAAATAATTAAGTCATGGCCATGACTTAGAAATGCATTAGAATGAGATGTGGGTACAAGATAATTAAGTCATGGCCACAACTGAATAAGGGGTGATAACAATGTAATTAAGTCATTGTCACAATTTAGTAAGGCATGAGAACAAGAGAATTAAGTGACGGCCATGGCATAGGAGCAAGATAATTCAGCCTAAATTTGAGCACTTCCTCCCATCCCTCACTTACCCCTCCATCTCACAGATCACATGAATACAAGTGAATTAAATGGGCAAAAAGTTAGCATGTTAAAGATTTAATGTTGTTTTTTATTGTTGTTGTTGAGGGAGCGTGCCCATGAGAACCTTTCATTTTGTCTCCCAATGGCCCCTATAAAGGTTAACTTATCAATATATTTTGCCATAAATAAAACAACACTGAAGTCATGTTTGACCCTATAAGGCCCAGCCTTGACTACAAGCCTCAAAAGAGTGTTAACACCCAAATGAGTTTTGTGTGAAAACACCTTGTAAGCCAGCTGGTGCTTATATAACAGGGTGTTTTTGTTCACCCAGCACTTGTTCATGCGCTTTTTGAGTTGGCAGAAATGACCGTTGACATGCCTATGTACTTCATCACGTAGGCTTTCCAGAACAATCTGCTCTTTAGGGATTATGTCTGTAAGAACGGTCTGCCATTAATGCCCAAGTTAGCCAGGCAGGTGTAAACAAGTCCCGTAGCTGTACTTTCCCACTGGATTCAGAAATTAATATCTGCCTGCTCATTTGGCGCCTTTCCCTTTTCTCTGCTGACCACTTTTGTGATTTCTGGGTCTACAGGGTTGTTTGCTAATTCAGTCATGCTCAAAGGCACATACAGCAGCCTAGAACTATCCTTGTACAAAAGGTCACTTCCATCAAATAAAGATAAAAGTAGCTGCTAACAAAAAACTTAGGGATTGAAAAAGAAAGTATCAGGTCAAAAAACAACTAAAGCTCTGTTTCCTATTGTACAGCAGCAGAACTTTGTAGCAGGCCCACATCCGGTAACTATCAGCATCCCAAATTTCTATTATTACATGTATGGCATTTGGCAGATGCTCCTATTCAGAGCAACTTCCAATTTTACACAGGTAGGCGAAGGTAGTGTTAGGAGTCTTGCTAGTATAGGATGCCTACCCAGGTGGGGATTGAACCCCACTCTACAGCATAAAAGGCAGAGGTGTTACCCACTACACTACACCAACCACCTTCACTGTTTTGATGTTTGTGGTCTACAATAAAATGAAAAGGCCTGATGGTGAGAAGTGTGATAAACAGCAAAAGCATAAATTGGCGTCTCACTCTATACATAAAATAGATCTACCCTAAAAAACTGAGGTAAGATATGAACAGATTGAACACACTGTGTTTTGACAAATTATGACAAAAAAACTTGTGAAAGTTTCAGCCTGAGCAATTCAAAAGAGGACGAAGGATTGAAATGATTAAAAGTACAGTAAAAAAGGAAAATCACTTTGTTTCGCTGTCTTTGGTTTAGCCTCACCTTGGGTGCTTCCTATGTTGTCTCTTCACGATGTGTCATCTACTTCAAACACTTCAAAGAGATAAAATTGTGCTTTAGTTAATTATACTAAGGAAATATAGTTTCTCTCCACTTTCGGTCATACTGGAAACATGAATTATATCTATGTTTTGTGTCACGTAGTTGTCGCACAATGATCGCGCTATTTCAAATGCTTATATTATTTTTTAGTTAATAGAGTTTTACGTTATTATCTATGTAGAAAGCAAACATGTCTATGAGAAGGAGCTGAATAGACACAGGAGGAAATCTAAATGGTGTATCAAAACAAAGAAGATACTGATGAAATTTGAACATCATTTTAAATATTAATTTCATCTGACACTGCCTTACACTATGAAGATTCTTTGATTACTGATCCGCTTTATCACCTCTCTGTAAAGCACTCTGAGCTGCCGGTATGAAAGTTACCTATAAATAAAGTTATTATCAATATTAGTAGTACACTCTTTAAAAAGGTGTTCTTTAGTAAAGAACCTTAACACTCAAAAAACCATTTGCATGCTTGAATGGTTCTCTGCATGGTGAAATGGTTCTTCAAATTGATGGAGAACATGCTTTATATGGTTCCAGGTGGAACTTTTGAAAAGAGCTCCATGTAGCATCTGCTGTGGTTAAGAACTTTTTTTTGGTACTACATAGAACCATTTTTAAAATGCTTCCTTACAGAACCTTCTATAGCGCTTTCTCTGTCACTCTTAAGCAGTGGAGGACAGTAAATGTAATTCGTTACTGTACTTAAGTAGTTTCTTTCTGTATCTGTACTTTACTTAAGTATTTCCATTTTACTTTCACTTCACTACATTTCAAACTCAAATATCTGACTTTTTCCTCCACTACGTTTTGAGAAATCTGTCGTTCCTTTTGGTTTTAGTGTGTATAAAAACGTAAAATGTCAAAACAAAAGAAGCGCAAAGCCAGAGCACCAATGATGAACTAACCTAACCTGTAAGTAGACCACAATATAGAAATATGTCCACATATGCAGTCGTGACTGGCGTGTTTCTTTTTTTCAGAATTCATAAAAACACTTTCATTCTATAGTAAATTATGAACAGAGGCCTACAGATCAACACAGTACAGGAAAACTTATTTGTGATCCTGAGTTTAAACCAAGTTTTTATTCAACTTGTAACTAATTTACAAAGTAATCTTAAACTGAAACTTTGCTTGTGTGTAAAAAGTGATTTCAGAGCCACTCGGTTCTCCCTGATGGAAACTGTTTACCTTCAGTGTTTTGTGCTTATGATCATTTTAATAGACGTCAGCGTCACTAATTAATGACGTTCTATTAAAAGACTGGTTTACCAAGAGAGACGCTGGAGGATTTTCACCTGAAATGAGTTCATGAAGCGAGTCTTGTTATAAAAATGATAACAGGACCAGATCAGAGCCAGAATTACTCTTTTAGTTTTACTTTTACTTTCAATACTTAAGTCCATTTGAAGGCAAATACTTTAATACTTTTACTCAAGTGGAGGTCTAGAGTAAGGACTTCTACTTTTACTGGAGTAATATATTACCTTGGGTAGCTCTACTTTAACTCAAGTACATGATCTGTGTACTTCGTCCACCTTTGCTCTTGAGAACGCTTTCACAAGGCGAAGTACCCTTTAATTGTGCAAAAGGTTCTCTGGGGGTTGACGGTTCTATATAGAACCCCTGTCTTTGCTAAAGAACCCCCGAAAAGGCACTATTTTAAGAGTGTAGCAGTAAACCACTCTATCAGATTTTGCCTGATCACATTTCTGCAATCTGTACCAGCTAAATATGAAAGTCCCATGATTTGAACACGTTCATCAACCCCTATCACGACCTCTTTGTGTCGTCCTAAACCCCCACGAGGCATTGATCTCGTTCCTCAGATGTCTCATAAAGGGTGAGAAGGCGGACAGAGTGAAGTGTCTTCTGTTGCTCCGCATTGATGAGATCTCAGGCACAGAGACTTCCCCACAGTGATTGCACTAGTTGCGAAGGTGGACAGTGATCGCAGGCGCGGTGAAGCACCGTGTTCTAAAGGGTGACCCATCGCTGATAAGGCTGTTCGATGACTGAAAGCTGCTTTTCCAGCAGGTCTCCGGCTGAAGCCAGTGTTGAGCAACAGCTCGGCTGCAGCGAACGGCATGAGCTCAGTCATGAGGGCCGCCTTCCTCTCTCAAGCCCTTTTACCAGAATGACTTCTAAGCTGCGAAAACTTAGACGGCACTGCTGAGGTTTAACTTTCCCAGACGAATGAGTAATATTTCCAGCACACAGAACAATCAGCCCACCAGACGGCTGCGTAAATCTCTCCGCACTTCCGTTTAGCATCCTTTCCGCTGCTATCTGCGGTGTTTTCTTCAGTTCTGAATGACGCTGCGCTTTTTGGCGTGTTTGCTCTGTTTATCTGCCGGTTTGCAGCGCTGCAGGACAGATTAGTCTCCCTGAGTCTCTAGAACCACTAACAAAAACACCCAGAGCGGTGGTGACCTCTTCACCTTAAATGGCTGAACAAGTTAAACGTCATCTCCATATATGCTGCATTTTATTATTATTATTCGGAATTCATCACCATTGAACATTAAATAATACAATTTACACAGTTTTTTGCGTGTCTTAAGCCTGCACGCACATACACTTTTGATTGTAATATTTAAAGAAATATTTTTATCTTTAAAATAGACCATTTATGCAAGATGTTTTACCTTGGCTGCAAAAAAAAAAAAAAAAACAATAAGAATAGTAATAATAATAATAATGTACACATATTTCTGGTAATATTTTTCCTATTTTTTTATTTCCTTACGCAATAGAATGCATGAAGGAGCACACAGGAAGCAGAACAATACGTAGAACAGGAATGGGAAAGGGAGTAAACAAAACTCGGTGGTTTATAATCTAATAATCACATGCAAATCAGAGTTAAGAAGGAAGAAAAGAACATTGCCACAGACCAAAGATCGTCTGTCCCCAAAAGGGGACAACTTCACGTGGATATTCAAAACATCCATAACATTTAATATAAGTTAACGTCAAGAGCTCGTATATTAGTCTACTCATCGTGAATTCTTTACACAATGTAAAATGTAAAGGCGTAGAAAAAATATGATGCACATTTTCTTTCCTCGGTTCACACCTAGAACTTAAATCCCTCCGGTATAGCGTCTGTAACGGCGCGGTACCTGAAGCAGTTCCAGCAGTAGTTGCGGATCTCGCCGCTGATTGGCTGCTGGGAGAGCCACAGGTAGCCAATAACAGCCTTCCAATGTTTTCCACAGTTGAGTTCCTATAAATCAGACAATTGGGCCAGCGGGCATTTCTTACTGAGTGACCACAGAGAGAGAGAGGGAGAGAGAGAGAGGGAGAGAGAGAGAGAGAGAGAGAGAGTGTGAAGGTGTCTGTGAGAATTTAAGTACACTGTAGCATCGGACACACGCGCGACCACTTCGGTGGACCCCGTGTTTCTCACAGGTAAGTAAAAAGCGTTTTGTGTACTTTGATGAGGTCAGAATGCATGTCTGTGAATTATAGATGTTGTTCGTTGTGGTTGTTGACTGTTCTGGGATTAAACTACCACTAAAATACTATTAGAGGAGGTTTTCGGTCAGATATGTGAGCACTCAGTGTTCTCACTGAATTCAGTTCAGTTCTCAGTGACTGCTCTCCATCAGGTACAGTCGGTTCACTGAGATGTAAAAGTTTTTTTTTGTAAGTGACTTAAGGACTCCTCGCAGCTTTGCCTACTGCTAGATTATGAGAAACGTGAAGGTCTGATAACCTAAAGTGCACTGGAACATGGAAAAAGAAAAGAACAGACGGGGCTCAAGTTGGATTCCTTCGCCCAGCTTCTGCTTTTTCTTATTCAGCAGTTATTTTCTGGCGCTTTTAAAGTGGGAAGGAAATTTCGAATAAGAAACTAAATTAAGTTTCTTCTCCTTCTAGAAAAAAATCTGCTTTAAGCAGCAGTTTCACTGAAATCTCACTACTGTAATAGAATGCCCCTCACCCCCCCCCCCCCCTCTCTCTCTCTCACTCTCTCGCTCTCTCACTCTCTCTTCTCAGGAAGACCAGCTCAGTCAGAGTGTGCTCACCTATCCTCTCGTAGTCCCCTCACCTGGTCACCACTGCCATGGCTCCAACCCTGACCACAGCGTTTGCTCGCCGCTGGTGGATGGCGGTGACAGCGATCATAGAGAACCTGCTGTTTTCTGCTGTACTCCTGGGCTGGGGCTCTCTGCTCATCATGCTCAAGTCTGAGGGCTTCTACTCCAACCTGTGCACAGAACACGGTAAGACTTATATACTGTACGAAAGTGTTAAGCACATTACTAGACACATCATATGGATTTAGTGAAAACAAATGGTTTGCCCAATATGCATAAACCCGCAGTCAAAGGGATGGGCATAAAGGACCCCGAAACAGGATGAAGTGCAGGCCATAACAGTAATACATACAGTATATATGGCATATAACAAGACATTACACTCCCTTAAAAAGATTCTGCCTGTTAAGAAGGGCTTTATAATTTTGTCACTGTTGGATGAAAATCTCATATGTCTGAAATGGAAAAACATTCTTAATTCTAATTTATGGTTTTTGGACCATTTGTGTTGATCCATTTGTCACGAAATATTCATGCAACTTAAAGAGTGGCTGGTCTTTATGTTAAATGTAATGACAGGCATGATATACAGTGCTGTATACAAATCAATACACGAAAACAGCATTAAAAAGACATGTAGAATGCATTGCGCTCTAGTAGTGCCAAAGACTTTCATCAACTTTCATTGAGCTGCAAAGCAAAGCCCCCGTAAAAGCCCAAAGCCCTTTGTGCTCTTCTTCATGAAGGAAGAATGAGTTCCTCCCTGAGGAGCCTCACTTCACTGCAGACTGCATTAAATCACCTCTTAATCAGTGACCCTGCATTTAGAGTCCTCTAAAGGACTGGGAATATGAGATGTGGTTCCACAGGGATTCAGTGATAAGCCATAAATTGAGAGGCCTAAGGCTGAATAAAATGTAGCTGGTCATTAGTAACAGCTTAATGGTTGTTTTACTGTATTTAGACAATGTGTTTTTTTTCTTCTTCTCCTTTTTTCACAAGACACATTCTCAGCCATATTGATCATGTCACAGTTGATTAACTGACTTCAGTTTTGACCAGGTAGCTCAACAGGGTCTAAAGAAGGCGTGCTTTTCGGTCTGTCTATATCTGAACACACCCTGTCCCAGGCCTTTTCTTTGTCCTCTGGAATTTGAATTTGAATCCCAGAGAAACTGGGGTAAATCACAAAAGTCAGGTTGATGGGCACAAAAGCAGGACAACAGAGGGGGAAAAGGAGCTGCTCATGAATGGAAACAGTAGGAGTCTTATTAGCTGGGACTGATCTGGCTACAACAACAAAGACCAGGCCAGTGTGATCCCTGCTGGTAGGTTCATATCAATGTGTCTACAGCACCTTTAATGGAGTACTCTACTGTTTTTCAGCCTAGTCTCTATGTGCCTTATCTGTAGCACACTGACAATCACTGTAGGCTTGATGAATTTCCCTGCTCTTAGAAAAGAACATGAAGCTTCTTTCCTGGATACTCACACAAAAACAGAAAGCACTGAGCAGTTGCTGAATCCTGCGAATAAACATTTGAAATGCATGATTATATAATGCAAATTCAAAACTTCAACCGTTACAGTCCAACAACACATCTTATTTTAAACCCTAGAGAAAAAAAAACCAATAAAATAACAAATGTAGTTACGTTTCATTTTACCTTTGTAGTATGTAGTTTTCCTCATATTTATGCATGATCATTCAAAGTCTGTGAAACATTCACCCACGCCACTACTTTGATAAAATATTACCTCACATTCTTCCCTCTGGAAACTAGTTCTATCTAGGAAAAAAATTACACAGATTAAATTGCAGATATCTTTCATTCTACAAAATAAATGTTTTACTAGTGTTTTACTAATGGAATTTAGCAACTGCCCATAGGCCCCTGTTATAATTCAGTTTAGGTAACAGGAAAATTGGTAGAATAATACTGTTTGTGATAATTAACTGTCCACTACAGATACAGTAGAAAGACACTAGGAGTATTCCTTTTAAATGTCTTAGTGAACACATCAGTGCCCTTTGATAAGCTTTGGCTTAAGGCAATGAAGGATTAAAGGCATTAATTTACTATCACTGCAATGTAACAGATCTGTCAGCTCCAATCACTCAAAGATAAGGCAAACAACATCTAGTTAAAGGTGCTGACCAGATGAATGTGGTGTCCTAAAGCAAACAGGTAGTCCGTAAGCCATTGAGTGCAGTGATATGCTGCTCTCTATTGGACATGATGAACCACAATGCTGGCAGTCGTGCAGCCTACATGCTCAGATGGCCAGGGCCTAGAAATCACATGGAGCAGCAGTTTATGAGTGTATGAGGGAAAGTTGCCTGAGGTGGCAAAGTTCCAGGGTTACACATGCTGCACAGCTTCCTCAGCAGAAATGATCAGATGATCCAGGCCTTTGCCCTGCTGTAGAGTTAGCACATGAGGTGGCCTCACTCACCCGTCTGTTCCTGGATTTTTCAGATTTGGCGACCACACTGCATCGTCAGTAAGTGAAAAGGGCAGCTTCAGCATTAACTTTACCTCCTTCATGTCCTCGCAATTTCAGTCAGCCTCGTGCTGAGATGATGTACTACTGACTTAAGCATTTCTGATTTAATGAATGTATTTTAAACGTGTGCTCAAGTAGAACGTTTACAGGTTTCGAAATTCCAAAGCAGTTCTGTCTGTTTGCTTTGGACCTCTATTTATCTGATTGGCACATTAAACATGATGATGTTTGCATTATCTTTAAGCAATGATATACCTGTTACATTACAATGATGGGCCATTAAGGGGCCATATAATAGAATATGGAATTTCCTTCACTTTTTTAAATAAAGGATTTTGATGTACTATCATATACTATATGTATATGTATATACGTACTATATATATATATATATATATATATATATATATATATATATATATAATGTGTGTGTGTGTGTGTATACCTTATATTCACCTTTTCAGACAGCAGTAGTTTAGCTTCACCCATTCATTCTGAAGGTATAAGAGGTTTATCAGCTGCCAATCAGAACAGAGCTCATTTACATATATTAGTCTTATAATAGAATAATAATAGAAGCATCCTGTTTATTTTTATAGGATGAAGAGAGTTTGGAAAACAGCCATAAAAATGTATTAGGACTTTTTTTTACTACATAAAATCACACAAATGGTGTAAATGAGCCACAAGGAAAAAAATAAATGTAAGAAAAATGTAGGATATGGTCGCTTTAGAGCCTCCAATCCACATCAGTTTAATAGATGCATCTAAGATCCTTTGTACTTTTGATGTTGCCACTAAGTTTTTATCTAATCTCTATTTGCTATATCTGCAGCATACAGTTGATAACCACAGACAGTAATTTTGATGAGGTTTCCAGTACTTTCCTGTTTACTCATAATTCAGCAAAAACCAAAGAGCAGTTTTCTTTCTCTGCTTTGTTAACCGCCATTCTTCTCTTTTTGTCTAAACTCTAAAATGCTAAAGTTTGAAAATGAGGTGCATTCAGTAGCAAAGGAGTCCATGTGTGGAACCAACAGAATAGAATGAAATTAAACCCAAAACAAAATGAGTAACTCAGCATGAAGGACTTAAGTGAAAATAAGTCAAAAGTAGATATATAGCAGTATACTTAAGTAGGAGAAAAGTGTTGGCATTTGAAATCACTTCATCGTTTTTTTAAGTAAATGGAACTAGTTATTATGCAACTCTGGTTAATGAATTTTGTACTTATTAATCGAGCTATTATTTGATAATGTTGGAACATGTTAATGCCTAACAGTTGGCAATGTTGCCTATTATTGCTCCATTACTGCATGCCTTAAGCACTTACATTTACCCCACCTTGTGTTTCGCTGAGTATGTGTGACTGCTATCTTCCAGGGTGCGCCAGCTGATAGTAGTGGCATTTCTCTACTAAGCTGTTTTTAATCAGACGTTCTTGTGGGAATACACTTCTCATACATGGCTTATCTTTCTAGTATTTAGAATAACAGCACTGCAAAAAAACATACAAAACACATGCAATACTGAAAGCATGAACAGTCCTGAATATATATTAAGTCAAGTCAAAGTTTACTGTTTTCCTTTGCCACCAAGCCACTTTACAGAAAAATCCAGGTACAAGCCTATATTAGACATCTAGTTGTGACAGTGGCAAGGAAAAACTCCTTAAGAGCAAGAGGAAGAAACCTTGAGAGGAAGCAAGACCCAAAAGGAGAACCCATCTTCCTCTGGTTGAAACCAGACAGCAAAACAATAACATAAATCATCACCCAGAAGTATTTAAATTAAGCTTTGAAAATCAGTCACTGGTACCAGTGAAAAGCAGTAATCGGCCGTTAGAAGCGCATCACATGGAATTTAATATTAAACGCTTTACAAGCAGCTCTAAAGAGTTAAAAATGAACACAGCTCAGGAACATTTCAAATTCCAGCCAGATATCAAGCTGTCCTCTTTGATCTGATTCCCAGCTGATGGACTGTAATAGGCAATCAGCTGTCAGTCTTATTTGCGGTGTTATTAATGGATTACTGGATGAAATAGTTTACCCCGAGGCCGGCTACTGATTACATTATTATTTTGACTAAGACAACTTTTTAAGTCTTTTACCCATCAGTAACTTCATATCTTTAGCTAATAATTGAAAGCAGTTTATTTTCTATTTTATGGTGACCAAAAGGGTCATTAGAGCAATATAATCTTTTATGGTTTTACCAGCTGCATGTGCAGTCATACATGGACACACGACACGTTTTGTTGATTTAAGAGAAAATGAGTGAACACATCCTCTACAAGTACATACTTCTGCACATTTTAATGCACAGTTACTGTTTGTTTGATTAATTTAACATTGAAAAAAATAGCTTGGGCAAAGGTTATGGCATCTTTTGTTTTATTTTTGTATGATCATGTTTTATTGTTTCCAATATGTTAAAAACAGACAATAAATAGAAATGATGTAGCGTAAATGTGGAGAAAAATGCAACTTTCTTCCCTGCAGAGGATGTGTTCAATTATTTTCAGTTAGAAAACCAACAAAACATGTAGTTTGACCAGGAGTGTGTAACATTTACTTAGGACTGCACCTAACCATCAGCCACTCTGGCAAAACAGTAAAAGGCTTCCGTGAATTCTTTGCTAACATACTAAATCAAGAAGAAGTAAAAATCTCCTTGAGCATTTTAATGTACACCCATCCTCCTGCCCAGTCCTGCCTGCCCGCTCACCTACCTCAATAAATAATTTAAACTATTAATAACGATAGTCACAATAAGCAACAAGCTTTTACCAAGCACCATAGCTGTAGGCTACAGTAAGTTATAATTGCCAAGCGACATAACAGTCCAAATTAATTACTCCATGAGCAAAACAGTGTATTTAATAACCACAATAACTAGCAGATAAGTTAAATTAACTCACTTTTCAAATAACTTTACAAGGACACCATGTCAATAATGTGAAGCACTGCTCTTATCAAGCATCAAAAACTATTTGACTGCTACTAGCGCCCCTTGTGGAGAACTTCAACCTGCTAAACATCAGTTAGTCAGAGAGTTATAAGCCCGATCAGATCTTAGAAAGAGAACCATTTGTGTTACACGTCTTGTAGAAGAGTACAGGGACCAGGTATATAAACCACCTTAGAGGCTGTTGATACGTATTTTTTCTGCCGGTCATCTGTTAATGAAGGACAGAAGGTTGATCTCAGAACAGATAAGGATCAGCATATCTTATCTAAGATGCAGTGTGGCTGTGTTCCATTAGCAATCTGTCCATTAGCAATCTGATCTGTTCCCATTTTTTTGCCCTGTTGCTACAAGTAAATGGAACTAGGCCATGTTAACCTTGCGCAATGCTCCTTGCTATCAGGACAGTATGCGAGATCATTTAAAAGGAACAATACAGCTGTAACTCTTATTATTATACTTATACTAATTATTATACTCGTATTATCACCAACACTGATCTCTTTTTAAGGCCTGAATGGGAGCCAGCACAGAATCATGGATCAGAAAAGAGGTCAGGACAGAATATGATGTCCCAGTTGAAGCTGGACTCTCAACGTGCTGCCCAGTCACCTGTGCAATGCTTTGCGGCCGGGTGTTAAGGGCGTCAGAGGATTCCACAGGGTGGCAGAAAGCCCCCCTCGGCCTCTGTGGACTACGATGCCAGCACAGTGTTCGGGGGAGGTGGCACGTGCAGGAGAGAAAGGCTACTCTGCCACTCCTCTGAGAATATTTGACACCTTCATATGCACACGCGCACACAACCAGGCTCACACTCTGAGCATCACTTTGCAGCTGGGTGGTAGTGTATAGTTGGAAAGGCAGTGTGAATGTGCAAGGAGAATTCTCATTTTGCACTTAACACATGCTTTAATCCACTCAAACCTTTATCACAGTCGCTCACCATGCCAAGCCATATTTACGAGCCGCAGGTTTAGCTGCTGCCTTCAGAAAATCCAATAAGGGGTGATGGGATGGACTACTTGCAGGTTTGATGACACAGGGTTCTGCAGACTTTGGCAGATCTTTAAGGAATACTCTGTAATTTCTAGGACTGGGCACACTGCAAACCAGGATTTAATCAATTTAAAATCATAAGGTAACTGATTACACAGCTTTTTCTGAGTTAACTGGAGGATATTAGAGTTCACACAACTCAAACTTCTTAGTCTCATTCTGCCTCATTCCACCACATAATTTCATCTGCCATTTTCTTCTCTTGGGCTTCCAGATATGGACAGCTGTGGCTTTGCTGGGGTCTTCAAACTCATAACCTCCTGATGCTGGGATGAATCATTAGATGGTAGACATGTTCCCATGCTACTTTTCCAAGTTAAAACACATACTCTACAGTGTATTAAAAACGTATGGGCACAAAACCTGGGTAACTTCAGGTGCTCCCAAGTGGTGCAGCAGACTAAGCGATCAACCCAACAGGAGATCATTGGATTGGACCCAAGTGATGCCATAGCCATCCGTAAGTGGTACCCAAGAGAAGAAACCAAGAGAAGAAAATGTCTAATGTAATTGTGTGATGGAAAGAGTCCCAGCTAGTGGGGAGACAATAAAAAAAAAATAAAACAACTTTGATATTATTTACCAAACTGAGTTGCAGAGCTAAAAAATATTAAGAGAACTTTTTGTTCCGAGTCAAGACTCATCAGTTGTCTAAATTACATTTTATAATCATGTGATTATTGGCAGCAATCTTTGATTGTTTTTCATTATAGTCACTAAATATACCCACTTCCAGCACCTCATTCACTGTCATTCACCATGGACAATTACTATGTACAGTTCAATGTACACAACAGAAAGCCTGTTAAACTGAAGAACACATACAATAGAGCTAATGAGCAGATGCTGAAACACCTTCCCATTAACGTAAGTGTTTTGAGTCAGTGGTGACAGTTTATTTGAGACTAATGACTTTCAAATATATTTTAAGAATATTTATATTTACCATATTTTCACAGTAGTAATGGCACAGCTTTTATTTGCCCAGAAGGACTTATAAAAGCAGTTATCGGGATGCTTGCCTTTGCCAAAAACTGGATCAAACAGGAAATCAGGATAGACCGTGCCTGGTAAAGATTATCAAGGGCAGTGTGGTGCCACTAACGCTGCCACTAACTGCTAAGACTTGCTATTACAGAAGAATTCTGTGTTGGCTCACTGTGTGGCCTGCCAGTGCAGGAGTGTGGCAGGGAAATCCAGTCACATCCAGATTGATTACGTAACGATCCCAAAGTGCCACAATAAACTTTGTTCCAGCAGAGCGCAATAAAAGAACAGCAAACTGGTGCTTTTCTTCTCTCTATCACAGCCTTATCTGAGAGCACGTCATGATAATACTTGCCCATCTAATACTTTACTGCTGGCTGAAGGTCATACAGTACATTCATACAGTTACTATGACAGGCTTTGCTCACAGTGGACATTTTCTTATTAAAAACTGTGCTATGGCTTTATTTGTTGCCTGTTTGGGTGCTGGAGTAATTCCGATGGCTTGTAGCAGCAACTACAGCAGCTATTTTTCTTCCCGTGTTTAGATTGCCATCAGTTCATGTCACTGCTTTGTTGAATATATGCTTTGCGCAGTCGAGTAATATTCAGTTTTCAATGAATAGCATAGTTAGTATCAATAGAGTTTGCTAACTAGCTTTCCTTACACGTGGTTTCACTTTGTTGTTTTGCAGTCAAGGTTAAGAAGTTTATCAGTATGCTTATCAGTTCCGAGTATGCAGTTCACTTCTTAGTAAGCTGGTCATTTCTAAGGTATGCGTGTCTGTTTTTTTGTGCACTTGGACACTTTGACTAAACTCTCATGTTTTGAGTATGTTTGCATAGCTGTGATTTTTCCAGGAACAGGCCCTCAGTTTCTGGAGCAACACGTGTGGCATTAGTGCAATAGATCAGCCACGGCAGCTATAAAGATCCGAAGCGTATGTCACTTCAGGCTTCGGCTCCACTCGCATGACTTCTCCGCTCTTTCACAGGTTCTGCCCCGTTAATGCAGGCTTCGCAGCTTGTGTTGGTCAGCAGAAACCATCAGCGGATGGGAAAGATGTCCTGTTTTGACGAATCCTGTGAACTGTGTCAGCTCTTTTCTGCTGTGCTTGTAGTTGCAGAATGTGATTGCAGGAAGTGAAAGCTGGAGTAGTTATGCAACATTTTGGGACATCTGACTGATGAGCATGTATTAGGTTTAGAAAGCTTTTTCTACTGATGCAGAAGAGTGCCTTAGGGGGTATTCAATGCATGTATGTGTAAAAGTATAAGGATGTAGATGGCATTGTTATAGGACTGGGTGAGTAGTTCTATTCTGTCTTCACACTGGAATGTGCAAAGCAGACAAGTTGGACTGGCAGCTTAATAGGTTGGTCAGTGAGAGTGGCTGGATAAGTGGCTTGCCTGGTCCATCTTCCGACTGTGTATGTAATAGTGTGTTTGACTGTCCCCATCAACTCAAAGTTAGAAAATTGACTTGTTTCCAAAATGGGACTACCAGACATTTGCATTTGGAAACTAGTTTATTTATTATGTGACGAAATGACATATATAAACTGAAAATCACTAGTGTTACGTTGGTCAACGTGGTGTCAGAGAATGTACTGACTGGGGATCCGTCCCAGCTTGAACTTGCCTAAATTTCCCATTTGTATTAGCAGCTGTTTGAATGCAGCTTCCTTATGATAAACTTGAAAATTCCATAAAGGGCCACATAGATTACATAAGATGCTGGATACCAGTGAGATGTTTTTTTTTCTGTGTTCTTCTATATCAAGGAAATAAAATAAAAGGATGTGTTGACCAGCTCTCCAGTCGTTGTTGCAGAGTGACACCAAGAATGATGAACACACACACACTTTCTAAGCCACTTGTCCCTCAGGGTCACAGGGGGTGCTGGAGCCTATCCCAGCGGTCATTGGGCAGAAAGCAGGATACACCCTGGACAGGTCGCCAGTCCATTGCAGGGCAGACAGACAGACATACACATTCACACCTAAAGGCAATTCAGCATGACACAGGGAGAACATGCAAACTCCACACAGAAAGGACCCTGGTCACCCGGCCAGGGAATGTAACCCAGGCCCTTCTTGCTGTGAGGCAACAGCACTATCCACCGCGCCACCGTGCCACCCAGGGAAAATGCAGCTCAATCTAATTAGTTTTTGCTTAATAATTTTAAAAGTATTTAAGCTAAGTATTTCATTCTTTATAGAAGCAGCCTACAGGTTGTGGCAACATAAACTTTGTAGCCCCTACTATTTGTGAACAGTTTAGCTGAAAGTAGCAGTAGTGCAAATGTTATGATTAATCCTATAGGCAGGGCTAATTGCAATGGACTGTGCGGTTATTTGTAGCTACATCATGTTTTTGAAGAATCTGTGTGTAAAACTTCCAAAAAATTGTAAAACGTTCTAAAAAACTGCAAAGATGTTTTGAATTTTTGTGATGAGACTCTAATTGTGTTACAACTAACCTCACCATGTGGAAGCTGTACTTTATTCAACTTTTCCAAGGTCAGAAATAAAATATTGTGATACTTATGAAAATAGGGGAGGGCAATATGCTGGTATTTTAGCATTGTTGTAATGTAACATAATATATTATATTGCAATTGTATAAATGACATGCATTTCTGAGCCTATTATGGATGTCATCGGTATATAGATAGATAGATAGATAGATAGATAGATAGATCTAAATATATCTAAATATCGCTGTTGTTGGAAGAAAACCTCGTATCTCCAAAATAGTAACTTTACAGGAGAAGGAAAAAACATACTTTACTTTCAGTGTAACTCAATGGAACCAGATGAATTTCCTAGTCATTTTGGTTCATTTCTTTTGGTCCATTCTTCATGAAATTTACACACAATATAAAGAACTACAGGTTTTTTCATATTATGTCAAAAACAAAAAAATGCAGCGATGTTTCTTTAAACAGAGCCTCTTGTTTTAGAATGTGATTAAATACATAATCCTGTTGACTGTCTATACTTTTCAACCAGTTATAGCATTTAAACAAACTTTAGCATGATAATCCAATAAAACAACAGACTCTAAGCTCTCTAAGCTCCATTCTTGTCATAATCCTTATTCCCTTCCCTTCCACTCTTTCACTCTCCGTGCATAATCCTTGCCGTAATCCTCATTACGGTGCCTGATAAATGAAATAAAGGGATTGTATTGATTAAAAGAGATTAGAGTGTTTGTGCTGTTGAAATGAACTGGCTAAATTGGATACACTTGTTTCTATTTTCATTTGCTTCTCCAGGTAACAGCTCTGCCTTCAATGTCTCCCTGCCGGCCGGAGCTTCATCAGCAGGGGATGAGGAGGAATATCAGTATGACGACTATCAGCATGAGCCTCGTGATAGTGGAGTGGAGGTGGTTCCTCTGAAGCCAGCGGAGGATGTTCTGCGTATGAACGGGTGGCTGATCTGTAAAGAGCAGGATGAAATGCTGAATCTGGCCTTCACTGTCGGCTCCTGCTTCTTGAGCGCTATCGCACTGCCCCTTGGCATCGTCATGGACAAGTACGGCCCACGCAAACTCCGCCTGACTGGCAGGTTAGTTCCACACAAATGCACAAAACAATGTAGGCACTACAGTCTTAGTCTAAATCAGTGTATCGTTTGGTAGTTAAATTTGTCAGATACTGATAAATATATGGAAGCTAAGCTGCAAAACCAGCCCATTTTGAATTTGTTCTTTTTGTGGTGTCATGAAAAACCAGCATATTTACATATATCCTCCAAATCATTATATGGAAGTTTAGCTACAACCATTTATGCTGAAGTTGTAAGGTGTGTTTTGACCTGGACTACTTATTGAATAAGGCACAATGCAGGGCAGCCAATCAGAACAAAGATAATTTACATATAAATGTCTTAAAGGCACAGTAGCAAAACTGTTTAATTTTAAGGGATAAAGAGAAGTTGGAAAAACATGGAAATTGATTAATTTTAGTACATAAACCCCAAATTCACAATCTGACACTCATATCATTCAGCCAAGCACTGTTTTATTAAAACTGTTTGCCTGTTTTCAGTGCCTGCTTTGGCTTGTCGTGTCTGCTTATCGCTTATGGAGCCAGCAACCCCAACGGTAAGACTACAGATATTGTGCAGCTTAGTGGATTGTGTTAATTACTGTATCATTTGCTAAGAAAGAAGTATTTGTGTGGATTAATCATTTAGAAACGATATATTTATTTTTAGAATAGTAGAGCAGTGTCTGATGAAGGCTGTTTGGGTGTGTTTCTTCCAGAACTTTCTGTCTTGATCTTTGTTGCTCTGATCTTCAATGGCTTTGGAGGAATGTGTATGACCTTCACGTCACTTACGGTGAGAAAACGGTCATTTGGTCTTTCACTGAATGCAGTTCTGCTGTTTTATTGAGGTTTGATTTTTGTTATGTCCTTTTTCTCCTTTGTGATTACCTTTGTCTTCTCTCTGCCTCTCTGTCTCTCTCTCTCTCTCTGTCCAGTTCCTCTTCTCTGCTCACTTGGCTGAATGCCCAGGGTCCTCTCTCTGCCCATTATGACTCTTTCGGTACTTTGTGTCCCGAAATACAACAGGGGCTCTGGAGAGAGAGGAGAAAATGAGAAAGTGAGGAGGGGGTGGTTGATGAATGAATGAATGGAGTGAGGAAAGGAAAAGAGAGTTCATCCATTGTTTTGTCATCCTAGCCTTGTTTATCGCTACTGTGTAGACTAACGGACCAAACAACACCCACAACACTTTCACTCGCTCTCTCTGGCTCTGTCTCTCTCGATCATTCTTTCTTTCTTTCACTTTTTTTTATCCCTGTTCTATTTTGTGATCGTTTTTCTTTCTGTCTCTTCTTAAAGTATCTTTCATTGTTTCCATCTTTTTCATTTTTTACTTTCTCTGTTCACTGTTCCCCCCTTCTTGTATTCCTTCTCTCGTCCACTCTGCCTTTCTTTCTTTCTTTCTTTCTTTCTTTCTTTCTTTTCTTCTTTTCTCCTGTTCATTCTTTAAGTTTCTTTCCTCCCTCTCTCTCTCACTCTCTCTCACTCTCTCTCTCTCATTTTGCTCCATTAGCAAACAGTGTGCAGTAGGTTAATGATTAGGCCCATCTTGGTTTCTTTGTTCTCTGTGTCGTTTCTGTTGAGTGGGTTTTGCTGAGGCGTGAGTTGGCTGTGGTAACTCCAGATGTTGTGGTAGTCAAGCACTGACCCAGCAAAAACAACCAAAGGTCATCACCATCTCCAGGATGGCCTGAGGCTTTAATGGCTTTATGGACAGAGCAAATTTTTCCTATGACTGCAAATCATTGCAGCAAGGCAACTCGTTTAAGTCCTTTGAATTACCCTTTTGGAAGTGTTTAGTATGCTTACATTAGTGATGGATGACCTTGCAGGAATAGATGTCATCTGAAAGAAAGTTGCTAAGGAAAAGTATTTGTAAAGCACTGGTCAGACATTTCACTATGTAAGTAGCCTCATGCTTCTCTACACAAACAGTACCACCACTGGTGCTGAAACCCAGATCATAGGAATGAGTGATAACAGCCAACTGCTTCAATTAGAGAGAAAGAAAGAAAACACTAGGCAAAGAGTGAAAGAGAGAGATGTTTATCTGGATCAGTTGTATATGATTAGTTATATATGATATTTTTTTCATATATTTTCAGGATAAAAACTAGGATAAACAATGAAAAGGGGCAAAGTGACTTTGTAAAGTGATTCTTTCAAAAACTTCTCGTTTCATTTTTTTAACTAAGTGTCTTAAAAAGTATTTTCCTTGGCTACTGAGATTGAAGTTAGGGTTAGTCTTGTATTAGGTAGTTAAATATACATAAGTATTAGGTAGTTAAATATACATAATATGTATTACATGTAGGTACTTGGACATACATATTGGCTTTTTTATATATATGTTGTTATATTTATCCCATGTCCCGATTGTGTGTGTGTGTGTGTGTGTGTGTGTGTGTGTGTGTGTGTGTGTGTGTGTGTGTGTGTGCGTGTGATGTTTCATAATATGTGATTTGGCCACTTGTTTACCATCTCTCCTGTGTTGTCATTGTCCCCCCTTGCTAACTCAGGGCTGTTTGGCTGCTTTATATTCTTCTGTTTTGGATTCAAAAAGCTTCTGTTGTTTTGCTCTCAGCTCAGTGCTCAGTGTTTTACCGCTCCACTGAGCACTGCTCTTCACATAACTCCAGGGCTGGTCTGAGATCAGGCCAGTGGCCATGTCCGTCATGACCCTCATGTGCTGCTGATCCATAAACAGTGCTGCTGCCTTGAGATGATTTGTGATGTTAGATACAGAGTTATAGCATTCACTAAATGCACATGAATGTGCTTCTGTTTGTCTTTTCAGCTGCCCAACATGTTTGGAGACCTGCGTTCCACCTTCATTTCACTTATGATCGGCTCCTACGCGTCCTCCGCCGTCACTTTCCCTGGAGTTAAGGTGTGTTACATTTCCAGAACATGTAGCAGGGGTGTAAAAATGTGATGACTCAAATGTACTGAAGCAGTTTTTAAAGTGTAACAATATTTGTGTTTTTTATATAAAAGCTGTCATCAAATGTAGAAATAATTTGAAAAGGTACTGTTTCTTTTGTGCACTCCACTACAGTGTAGAAGCTTTATGCATGTCCGTTGTATTCAGAGCATTTTCATGAAAAATGCTGAACCATACCGCATAAACGAGTCAAATTCTGGTGAACCTAGAACCTGATCCTAATCATAGTGATCTTCAGTATTCAAGTGATGTCTGCACTGGCTCACTGTGTGCTGTTTCAGTTCATTGCAGTTTCCTTCAATTTAGATAAGATTCATTATTCCATGGCCGGGGGGCTGTCAGCTACTGTACTGAGATATCAAAGGTAGAAATTGCTGAAGGGCAATACGGCAAAATGAGAAAATGATGCACGAGTATTATACTTTCCTTTTGTCTTGTCACAGGTGATCTATGACCTGGGGGTGACCTTCATCACTATCTTGGTGGTTTGGGCTGCGTGTGCCGGCCTCGTCTTCCTCAACTGCTTTCTCAACTGGCCTTTGGAGGCCTTCCCTGGTCCTGAGGACATGGATTACACGTACGTCTTGCACTCCATGACACATACATGCACACTAGAGATCTTGTTAATAGTAATGATTGCTGTGTCTCATTTTACATATGGTGTTTTGGTCTATTCTTCTCCAGTGTGAAGATTAAGTTCAGCTGGCTGGGCTTTGACCACAAGATCACTGGGAAGCAGTTCTATAAGCAGGTGACGACGGTGGGCAAACGACTAAGCGCAGGCAACTCTCTCAAGCAGAAGGAGCTGGCCACCAGCGAGGGCCACAAACTCTGCCTCTCCACCATGGACCTAGAAGTGCATTGTGAGCCTAAAGAAGAATGTAAGACTTTTTTGTAACACTTCGACAACTGTTTTTTAAAAATGTTTGGAGAAAAAAAAAATCATAAATTGGCACATTTGCAAATGTGAGACGTGACTGTTGATCTGTGAGGCTAATGTGGCTAACAGGTAATGCAAGCTTATAGACACCAATTAGCATAGTGCAAAAACTGACACTGTCTCAAGTTATCTTAGGCTACGTTCACATTACCAGGGTTAAAAATCAATTGTTTGCCTTAAAGTGACACAGATCTGATTTTTTCAAATGACAAATTTGAGTCACATGCCTACACAGATGTGAACCGTCAAGTTGGATCAGCAAAAAATCTGAACTGTGCAGTGAAGCTTGTGATGTGAACGTAGCCTTAAATTGACTTGCTTAAGTGGTTTCTGACACTGTATGATGTATTGTTAGACAAATGGACACATACATGGACAAAATGCAAGGCTTAATGATGCTAGTGCTGTTTTAGCTATGCAACACATGATTGTCCAACTTTTATAGATAACGCTGTTATTTGGTGTCAGAACCAACTTAAGCAAGTCACTATGATTTCTGAGGTTTGAGGCAAGTGTGATGATTTAGGCATGCATTTTTGCATTCTGCTAGTCTGGTGGCGAAATGTTTCCATTACTTATTGGCTGCATTCACTTTGTAGCTCCAGTGCAAAATTAAAGATCTAAGACACCAGACTGGTCAGTTATGTCTGGGATCATTGCCAAGTTGTGTAAAATGATTTGCCACACGACTTTCCTTAATTCTTGTTAAAAAATGTTGTTTGACAAAAACGGAATACTGTTTTTATTGTTGTTACGTCACATGATTTACAAATCAAACAAATGCAACGACAACATTCAGAAATATTATTAGTAGAAAACAGTGGATAAACCCTGGTATTTAAGGATTAAGAGAGATCAATAAAACCAGACAGACAGTAGAACAATAGGACATCAACTGACCTTAAAGTGAGTAAATGTTGTTCTTGCCTGCAGCTCAGTCCTTCATGCAGAGCATCTTCAGTCCTCTGTTCTTGCTCAGTCTGGTCACCATGTGCGTCACTCAGCTACGTCTCATCTTCTACATGGGAGCAATGAACAGCATCCTGGAGGCCATGAGCGATGGAGATCTTAGTACAGGTGTGTGAGCAGCTTCGATATTCCACCAATTTCTGGGCCTCTAAATAAATTGCCTGTATTCATTCAGTTACAACACCAGTTACTTTAAATTGTAAACCAAAGTGAATTGAAGTGAATTGAATGGAGAATTCTGTAGACTTGCAGTGAATGCATTACCTCATGGTAATTTTCAGTGGTTCCTCTTTCTCCTCATGCCCCTTTGGACTGTATCTGCAGTTGAGAGAATGGAGCTGGGTAAGATAGTAGTGGATTCTGTAGGGTAGCTTAAGTAGAAGTTTGTGCTTTCAGCTGCTTGCTGGCCCAGCATTTAACCTTGACTTGCGCAGGTTAATGCTGGAGCAAAACGCTCACAGTCCACTCACTCTCTTTCTGACCCTGTTGTCCAGATAAATATGCTTTCAGAAACAAGCGCTCACAGTCACATTAGACCCAATTATTAACCACAGTAGTTACTGACTAACCTCCCATTATTTATTGCAGAATTTGTTAATAAATCTCTCTGTCTTCCTTCCATCTCTTTATCTCTCTCCCTTTTTCTTTTTTATTTCTCACTCTCTTTCATTCTGCTTTTTTCCTCCACAATTCTTGCTCTTTTTTGTTTTCCATTCTCTTTCTCCTATTCTTTCTCTGTGCTTTTCTCTCTCTATCTCTCTTTCTTCTTTCCTCTCTTCTCTCTTTCCTTATGTTGCTTTTTCTTTTCTTTGTCTCTCATCCTTTATACATCTCTCTAACTTTCGTCTTCATTTTCTTTCTTGCTCTTTTTATTTTTATCTGTCTTTTCTCTCTCCCTATTTGTCTCTCTCCCCTCTTTCTTTCTTTCTTTCTTTGTGCATTTCTCTCTCCCTCTCTCTCTCTCTCTCTCTCTCTCTCTCTCTCAGTGAGTCTCTACTCCTCTATTTTTGGTGTGATGCAGCTGCTGTGTCTACTGACCACTCCTGTCATCGGTCAGATCATGGACTGGAAGCTGAAGGAATGCGACGACGATGGCGAGTTTGACACGAAAGATCTCAGCAAGTGAGTCAGCACCTGAATGTGCATATGTACTGATACATCACCATGCAGCATATTAACATGTCATAATCTATTAATATGTAGCTATAAGATGTTAGCTCATAGTCATTCTGCATTAACACTTAGTCATATGTTACATCGTAGAACATGGCTAAAACGTATGCTGCCTGCCTATGTGCAGAACTATGTGGGGGCCTAGTCATTGCCCCACTTTACACTGATAAACAAGACGCCTGCAGTGATTGATCCGACTGGCTTTTGCGCAATGGACTCTCTACGGTCGCTCTTTAAAGACTGAAGAAAACAAACAAACCTGTTAGCCATGAAAAACATACAGCCATTACAGTCAGAGCAATGGTTCCAAGCAGAAGTCTTGTGAATGACTGATACTGATTTTTCATAAGTTAAGATTAAGTGATCCTTATTAATCCCACAATGGGGAAATTTCACCTCCACATTTAACCCATCCGTGAAGTGAAACACCACATACACACTAATGAGCACACACACATTAGGGGGCAGTGAGCACACTTGCCCGGAGCAGTGGGCAGCCCTATCCACAGGACCCAGGGAGCAGTTAGGGGGTTAGATCTCTTGCTCAAGGTACACCTCAGTCATGTACTGTAGGCTCTGGGGATCGAATGGGTGACTTTCTGATCACAGGGCTGGTTCCCTGTCCTCCAGCCCATGACTGCCCCACAGGTTTGCCTCATGCCTCAAGACTGCCCCTCATGTTTGAAGTTTGGGTACCGCTGAGTGCTTGTTCTTTGCACATTCATGGCTTTTATATATTTAATATATCATAGATGTACATGTATACAAAACCTTGTATCTGCCTTTTTATCTTTTTTTTATTTTTTGATAAAAATTTTAAAATACCAGCTTCCCCTTACAGTGTGTGAAACCCTTATGATGAATGGACCAATAGAAATGGTCCAAAACGAATACAAATAATATATTGTTTTATAAACTTGCATTGAAAGTTAACAAAGTTTTTTGCTTCTCTTATAAAGTTACCGTTTTGGAGATTTTACAGGTTTTGTTCAGACAGTGACGATATATATCAAATATATTCGCATTTTTACACATGTAGTCCCTGTTTATCTGTCCTTACTCACTTTCTGCTCCTCTCAGGGACCAGCCCCAGCCCAAGCGAAGGGACAGACAAATCCAGAAGATCACCAATGCCACACGAGCCTTCTTCTTAACTAACCTCTTGCTTGTTGGCTTCGGGATCACCTGCCTCATCCCTATCCTCCAGCTACAGGTATGCGAGACTTCCCTTTGTTCAAGAATGAAACTGCTCTCCAATCAGTTTCGCCTACAAAACACGTACCATAATAAGCATAAACATGGTTTCAGGTAAAACTGATCTAAATAGGTGATCATCATGGCCAGCATGAACACCAAAACAGAATAATAGCACATCTTTGTCAACACTACTGCATAATTTGTTCATCTCCTCTATGTGGTCTAAATGCTTACAGAGAACTTGCAGTGAATACGGTACACAAATCAAGGTGCCATGAAACGTTCTTTGTGATGATGCCATGGAATAACCACTTTTGGTTCTGTAAAGAACCTTCGAGTTAATGGTTCTTTGCAGAGCCATTTTAAATAAGTATGTAATGTGTGAGTTAAGAAGCTATTTTTTATACCAGTTAAAGACTTTTCCTAAAACCACACGTAAAAGCCAAGAACTGTTTGTTTATAAAAATGTAGTAATAATTTTTGCACTTACATAAAAAGTAAGCAATAAAAGTGAAAAGATGGGCTAACTGAAACCCTGTGTCATTCTCTCACTCCTCTTCCTCCCAGATGCTGTCCTTTGTTCTGCACACCATGGTCAGAGGCTTCATCCACTCAGCTGTTGGAGGACTTTATGCTGCTGTGTAAGTTTCTAAACCTTCTAAAAGTCTGAATTTTGTTATATAAAGCTGTAAACACTGTATCTATATGGTAATGACATGGTGATAAAAGAATGTGTATTTGTCTTCAGGTACCCCTCATGCCAGTTCGGGACTCTGACAGGGATGCAGTCTCTGATCAGCGCACTCTTTGCTCTGCTCCAGCAGCCTCTCTTTATGGCCATGATGGGACCACTGCAGGGAGATCCGCTCTGGGTATGAACACACATATACGTCAAAGCAGGGGTGGACAGTATTATGCTACAGTGCTGTGCAAATTGAGAGATTCAGTTTCCAGACAAAATGTTTTTCTTTGTTTACTGAGAAAAGGAAATGGTCAGAAAAGAACTAAATCTTCCCTGGACATCTAAGATGTGGAGAGAGATTTTATTTAATTATGTAATTATGATTACTTTGTGTTTCTGGGAAGCCGAAAATGCAACCAAATACTAAAACTGAACTTTGAAGGTGAGGAAAAGTATCCCTGCAGATTTCTTTAAAAGATTTAAAGCAAGTCTCTTGAAAGAAACACAAGCTGTGATAAAGGCAAAGGGTGGACACACTAAATGCTGAAAGATGTTATTATATATATATATATATATATATATATATATATATATATATATATATATATATATATTATAGTTAAGTATTGAGGCTTTTGAGTAGTTTTCTGTTTTCTGCTTTTTCCCGAATTCCTGAATTACTATAAATTAAATAAATGGAAAGGTGGTCTTTGACTTTTGCGCACTACTGTACGTGATTGTTATTGTCATACTTTACCACATAATATCCTTTTTCTGTTCTGCAATGGGTATCACGAGTGCATATACTGCATATATCATAAAAATAGACAGGATTATACAACAACTACATTTATGGCATTTGGCTGACGCTCTTATCCAGAGTGACTAACAATTTGAACATTTTACATAGGTAGGACAAGGCGGTGTTAGGATTCTTGCCCAAGGACTCTTATTGGTATAGTGTTGGGTGTTTTGCCCAGGTGGGGATTGAACCCCACTTTACAGTGTAGAAGGCAGAGGTGTTAACACCACTACACTAACCAACCACCTAGTGTACAGTAACCGCATAGTAACAAGTACAAGTAATTGGTTGAATGTCAGCTCATGTTTATTTATTGTATAATCTTTCTGTTTCCACTTCAATAATTTATATTTGCAGATGTTGAATTTAAGAATCAGTACCCATGGCTTTTATAGCCTTTTGTTCATTCCTATTTGTTTGAAAACCTCAGAAAAACAATATATTAACACGTATCTGGTATTATGCAAATACCAGACCTGAGAAATGAAATTATATAGTGTTGAATAATCACAGGAGTGTGGATGACTGAGACTGCTCAGTCTGTCTACCTCTCTGCAGTACAAATTCCCACATCCACAAACCTCACACCTCGGAAAGCTGAATAATTTCTCACACACCAAATAGACATGATGCTGAATAAATAAATGCTTTGTGTGAAGACATTTTTAACTTTTCTGTCTCTTTTTTCTGTCTCTTCACTAAGGTGGACGTAGGTCTTCTCATCTTTAGCATGCTGGGCTTCCTGTTGCCTCTCTATCTGCTGTGCTTCCGCAGAAACCTCCACAAGAAGAGGAAGCAGAAAGAAAATGACGCCAAGATCTACATCAAAATCAACGGCAGCGACAAGCCCGAAGCCTTCGTCTAGAATCAGGCCAGACACATCCAGGGAAACAAAGATATGAGAATAAATGAGAGAAACTGTCATAACACACACACACACACACACACACAAAATACGTTTTTTCCGCTCTTAGAGGCTCATTGAACTGATAACGTTGTCATGGAAACTGACAACTGTTAAGCCATCATTGTGGAAGGACGACAGCAATGAAGAGAGAAATATACAAACCTCATCAGTTAAAAAAAAGTGGAATTAGTGGATTAGTTTCGATGAGGAATTTTCCTCTGATATTTCCTGTATGTGCCTGATCTGTGGAGAAAACCAGAAGCATACACATTTCTCCTACTTTCAGCCGAGCTTCCTGGCTCTTGGTGCTTTAACGACATGCAATAGAGTCGTTTAGTGGGAATAAACTGGCAAAACAGCCAGTCCAGTGTCATTTGAAGTGCCTCAGCCCTATGTAAAAACCTGATTTCCCTCAAACGGGTCCTGTTTTAATTTATTACCATCATTTGTTGTGGTGTGGTCAGAGTTTTATATCTGTGTGTTTTAAAACATTTATTAAACAAGCTTGCAAAGAGTGCTCCTGCATGTAAAACACCACCGCTGGATGAGTTATGCTAGGTATTTCTGTGCCTTTAGTGCTAGCCTCATTCAGCAATACCCTGTCCTATATAAATTAGTCAAGAAGTAGCACCTCCAACCCATTATGTGTTTTATACATGTGCTTGGACATAAAATTGGTGGCCTTTGTCGCCCCCTAGGCCTTAAAGAGGGAAATGCAGAGCTATGCATACAGTGTGTGACTGTGCCACAAGCGTAAAGCCTGTCCAACTGTACTGTTTTTGAAAATTAAGATACTACCTGTTGTAATGCTATTTATTTAAGTTTAATAAATAGATTTTCCATTAAATCTTTAAATGAATGACGACAAAAGCCGAAATGTACAGAAGCCATACGCAGCGTTGCACTGTCACAGGTTGTGACTGAAGTGTGTTTTGTTGTTCTCAGGCCCACATTTCATGGGAATTGCAGCACTTTTAGCTCATGTCTTAAACCCTCAATGACTCACTTTCCTAAGACTTCATTTGCCCTTGTTATGTTAATGTGTTAATGCAGCTTAATGCTAGGTAAATGTGTGTATTGAGGTGAAAACTGACAAAGCTGGAAATGCAGGATTTGTATGCATGACTAATAGTCTGAAGAGAGAAGGTGTGATGGTCATATCTGTATATTTATTTGTTTTCTTCCTTCATTTGAAGCCCTATATGTGAAGAAATTCATTTAATAACCATTTGCCAAGCTGTTTCTGTGTTCCAAGGGCTGCATTAGTGCTTCTGTAGGCATTACTGGTGAGGAGTAGCATTAAATAAATGTGACTTTCTTCATTTCATTGTTGCTTTGTCTATTATGTGATTATTTGTATGGCAGATGTAGGTGACAGACTGAAGCAGATGATACTCCTACTGTGTAATACGCTTGTGTTAAATGTCTGTAAAAGCAGTCATTAAGTTGGAAGGTCACCAATTTTTTTGTGCAAAATTGAATTGTTGGGGAATTCAGAGTGGCTTCATGTGAAGTGCCCTACTGCAGAGAAACTCTCCAACTTGGATTTCTTTACAGTGGTGGTAATTGGAACCAGAGGTCGCAACCAGGGGATAGCCATTTTACTTGCGATCCCAAATGTCCAGTGGACCTGAGTTTTCTGAGTGCTGTTGATGGTGAAGTACTGGTAAACAACTACCTGCATGTACCGCTCCGCCATTAATGGAGTTTAAAATATGTTTTAGGCCAAAAATCTTAAACTAAAAGCACAAAATGATGTCTCTGGTATCAGGCAGCAAATTCACAACTATTTCCTGTTATAACTTTCTGTAGGGTAACTTTTAGAGCCATTAAACTCTTCGTCTGGTTCTTGTAACCAACACAGTGAACAGGGCTGCCTCAGGACGTTTCTCTGCAATGGAGCTTTTCACAGCAAACAACACTGATTGACTTTGTTTACATCTTGGCCATTTAGTTACGTAAAACTATTTAAAAATGGACTTTTTTGGAATTGACCTTTAAGTGATGACAGCTTTCATTTCACGTACAGATGCGCTGCTTGTCTAGGTCTCCTGGCAAAAGATAGAGATGACTGAGTAATAATAAGAGGATGCTGCTGGCTACAGATGCGCTATAAATAGAGGCCAGCTTTGCTTTAGTGTTACATAATTTCTGGCAGATTATTGCTGGTGGAGATGTGTAACTCCTGAGCCTCGCGGTCCGTGTTCAGCTCTGCCGGAAACTGGTCAACCAACTGGATGCCAGCGGTGATTGCGTCACCGGGGGGTGGGGGCACCCTGTTTCCGAAAATATCAGCTGTGACCACGATCAGAGTGGATCTCTCCTTTTCCGACAGGCCCCGCCCTCTGCGCTAGGATTGGCTAGTAGTTCCTCATCAAGAGTCGTTCACCAGCTATCGTTGGGGGCGGGGTTTTTTAGTAATACGGGTGGGGTGGGGAGAACAGCACATCAGTAGCCAATCCTATGAAGTGCACTGCCCCAAGTCCTGAATCTGTGGCTTCTTTAATGGAACACTGCTCTAAATGTTTGATAGTGAGTCGTGCAGCTAGTGCCTGAATATACATTTGGCTTTCTTTTCCACATGTGAAGCACATTTGCGCGTAGAGAATATTATTTCATGACCTACATAGTGCACTACATAGGGAGCAGGGAGCTATTTGAGATTCAGCCCTAGTTGGACTAGCCGCGGGGGGCGGGGCTTGTCAGAGTACGGGTGGAGAAAAATAATACATAGCCTAACGGACGAGCGGTCCTCTCATTTGACGTCACTCAGCCTACGTCACGGCATCAGGGGTTGTGGCTCCGGTGACTGCCCCCCTCGGCCCTGATCGAGAAGGGAGCGAGTGGTGAAAAAAAAAAGAAAAAAAAAAACACGGCGCCTAGAATGACATAGAAGAGGCTCAGGCGCGAGAGACTGGAACTGAGAGAGAACTGCGCTCGCGAGGATCACGACCACCATCATCTGACCAACACAACGGCGAAAAATGCTCATTAAAGAATAGTAAGTGGGCCTGTTTTCCCCCTTATTTTATGCTGCGCTCCGGAGGGGCTTTGGCTGAGCGAGGCCATGGCGACGCCGTGAACTTGACTCGTATCGCTACCCTGCTGGTGTGAGGTGACCCTTTTTTGCCTTCGGCTGTTTTAGCCGAGACAAACTCGCCCTCCGGCTCCGTTCACAGGCGCCGTGTGTCAGACCCTCATTTGTAATGTTTCTCCTCCGTGTTAGTGCGTTAGAGGGGATGAGGGCTTATTTTCGAGCTCTCCCGGGTTTAATCCGCTGCACTCGCCCACATCTGAGGCAGCATCTGAGGTGCGAGTCGGCTCCGTCCTCTTTTCCAGCAGTGCTGATGCTGCGCGGCCGTGAAGGTGAACCCATCCCAGTTTAGCCTCAACGACACGCTACCTTCCTAAATTCGCGCAATTTTGGGGATGCAGTGGTCGTTTCGTTACATGTTGCAGCCCGAGCTGAGGGTTAGGCTCCAGCTGAGACTAGTATGTGCAACGTTTAAACGGTTTAGCCTAGAATGAAGTCAGTGTGGCCACATCTGCCTACAGTATATCCTACAGTAGCGCCTTTATATAAATAGCGCTCTACACTAAACTGTAAGTAACTGTAGGTTTTCATAGTCTAAATCAGCCTATCAGAACACGGTAACAGCATTATAAGAATAATGCATGCCTAAATCGTCCAATCAGGTACACATTAAGCTGGGTCTGTGCTGAATTAACATCCAAAACACAAGAAAACGTTTGAAACGCTAAGTTACTACGCTGTACTAATGATGCGCGCATGCCCAGTAGGACCGCTTGATGGTAGGACAAATTGTTAGAACACCGGCATCTCAGCCCAAATGCCTTTAGTAGTGGAGGCGCTCCCTTATCAAGGTCATTTCTGAGGCAAAATCAACGAATCTGTAATCAAACTCCTCGCGTTTGAGTCTCGCGTTGGTTTCGCTAAACCTCAGGTATGATTTTAAAAATGTAGAAGAAACACTCAAACCGAGGCATCTTCAGTCTTATGTAATAGTGAGAGGCCTGGCGCCGGCACCTGCCAGCAACCAGCACTGGAGCCATTAGTGCTCCATTTCTTTGTGCTTTTCTTCTGAAACACACCGTTACAGGCTATTTTTTGAGAATGCATGGCGTCCTGCCACCGTTAGGGGGGTGTGTGGGGGGGGGGGGGTGAGCTATGACTCAGGAGAAGCACATTGAGCTGGGACCATCATTCAGCCCTCAAGCTACACTCAGCTTACTAACACGGCTATGCGTTATTTTCCCCCCACCCGTATCCCGGCAAACCTCTGCCTCCTGCGCTAGGATTGGCTAGTAGCTTGCATTCATAATCGGTTGGCAGAGGAGTGTGAACTACTAGCCAATCCTAGCGCAGGAGGAGGAATACTGCTAACCAATCAGCGGATTAGTCGACATATATTAGGCGGGGCTTTTGCGAATATGAACTACTAGCCAATCCTGGCGCACGAGGTGGGACGTTACGAGCCAATCCGAGCGCGAATAGGCAGGGTTTGCCCGAATACGGGTGGGGGAAGGAAAAAAACCCCGAATGCTGTCGTGTTCCCTCCAACGTCAGAGGTTTTATTTCATTGTTTCCTTCAGCGTAGACGTAAAGGTCACGAGCGAGAGATAAAAGCCTCGTGCAGAGTGATGTGGACGGTTATTGATATTTTAATGATGATATGTAATCATAGTTTCGTCTCTACAGTTCGTGATTGCCACCAGTGCTCTTTCCCCACAGGCCTTCAGTGTGCGCTGTCCATGGTACCTGATTATGCACTGCTGGGAACAGGCTTTACAATGCCGTTCACGCAGAGCTCTCAAATCTCCAAATTATGCACGGAAGCCAAATGTCATAGCTTGACTCATGCCTCCTTACTAACTTATGTTAATTTGCTACAGTTCAAGGTCACTGAAGTTATGCTCAGCTGTACAAAACACAGCGTTTGTATGTTTTTTGTTTTGTTATTTGTGCACGTAGAGTGTCTGTTTGTGTTGAGGTGAAACATTAATCTCTGGCCTCTAGTGCTGGGTCAATGTGACCTGCTTCATCGCCAGTAGAGACATACACTTTGTCGGACAGCACTTTCATAGTGCAACAATACTCACCAATTACCTTAGTACTTATTTATATACATTAATGTTATTGTGTCATTATCTCAGTGTATGTATTGTACTTCAGAAGAGCAGATGTATAGGCAATGCTGGTTCCTGCACTAAAGTGTTTGCATCTTATTCATTTTTACTGCATTTGTAATCTAGAGAAAACCAAACACCAAGACTTTGCAGTGGTTGAGTTCAAGTCAAGACGGAAATCAGGAATGGCAGACATGGCTGAGAAGTTTTTTCAGTCTATAAAAAATAATAATTTGTATATTATATATATCCACCTTTGACAATAATTTTAGAGTGGGACAATGAATCCATTCATATATACTGTTTAGAAGCATATACACACTAAACAAGTCTGAGGTGCGTAATGCCCAGAGACGTCTCACAAACCACGTTCAGCTTAGACAGAGTGCCTTTTATAACTGTGGTTAACAACTTTTTCTGTTAACACAAGTTTAGTTACTCAAGCCATAATCAATACTACTTGTGCACACACATGAAAGTGTGACATTTATGACACACAGCCAATTGGATGAAACATGAGGGGGAGTAGAACAACTTATTTTTCATAGAAGAAGGAAGACGTCTATGAAAATACATAGAAAGTAAAGCATTTATTAAAGCAATGCTGACCCATCAACAACCATGTTGGGGCTTATTGAAGAAATAATTGCTCTATATTCTTGGTAGCTATGTTTTCTATACTTAAAAATAATTGTCACCACAAGTGTCACGAAAAGGACCAGAGGGCTGTACCTCTGTTAGAAGGCTGTCCTCGATTGATCAGAAGTTTGGACCCGATTGGAGCTATTTATGATCTGCCCTGGAAAAAAGCCAGGGTTTGATCAAACTAGGCTTAAAGTTAGCTGGCTAAGCAAGCTATCTATCCATCCATCCACCCTTCCATCCATCCATCTGATAATAATTTTGCTGGTATGCTTTTCTGACTATATAACATGGCTATCGTCAATATGTCACATTGAGCAGCAGCGTGTTTCACTAGAAAGAGATCATGATTATTTCTGCTTAATTGGATTTGCTGTGCTACAGTGTGTGACACTCCTGAATAAAATTACTTATTATATATTAATTGATCAATCTATCTGGATCTGTTATGTTTAGACTAAGAAAATATGGCAGACTGTAGCATAATACCCTCCAAAACGTGTTAAATCTTACATGCAACACCTTTAATTTCACTCTAACTAAACATCATGTGCAGCTAAAAGAACCATTTGTAAATTGCGTCAGCTCTTCAGAAAAACAATATGTAAATCCTGCTTTAAGCAGCCAAACACTGCGATTCAGGGAGACATTATTAATGCAGGAGGAGACCTTGGTGTTATGGCAGCAGAGCAGAGCAGATAAGACACCGGATCTCCCGTAGTGACCGTTAGTCTGTATACAGGGCATACAGGCACTCTGACAGGCAAGGTGACTCTGCTGTTAGCCGCTTACAGGAAACAGCACATCACACCACCTGCAGTCTTTAGACTCCTGTAGACTAGTTCTTTCTCTGTATGAGTGGTGGGGGTCAGCTCAGCTTGACCAACCTAGTCACTACACCATACCTCAGTAGGTTGGCCATGTATACAGTGCAGCCACAAAAGCAATACAGTGCAGCGTTCGTGTTATAAGACGGAGCTAGAAGTCTAAAGTCACTGAAGCTGCTGGTGTCATCTTACTTCTGAGGAGTATTGATGAAAAATGCAGGCAGCACAGAATGAGCTACAGCCAGCTGCCACTCAGAAACAGCACCAAGGCAGCAGTACGGCTCGTTCAAATTTTGAGAGATCAACCCGGTCAGGGACAGCAGATGTAGCTACATCTGGTACATTTAGATCTTGAAGTAATGATGCTGATTACTGTGTATTGTCCCAGTTAAATACATAAAGGAACGTTAACCGAATCTCTAGAAAGGCCTCCATCTACAGGATTTTTATGCAGGAATCATATTTTTGCTTTGGTGGATGGGGTGCGTGAATTGTATTTTTATAGTCGTCACAATGTACATTTCTGCGATGAACACAATAAGGGCTGTGATGAGAGAATGAATGAATTTACAAGACACAGTGTGAGACCTGCTTTTACTCTACCATGAAAAAGTGACTTAACCACTCTGATATAAAGCCGATTAGAAAGAACACACAAAAATACAGCTTCAAAAACCTATAATTCAGCAGACTCTGTTGGGCAGTGCTCTCGCAAGAGCTGTAGATATATAAATGAATGTAAACGACATGTAGCAACAGCAAAGTGGAAAGCTCCAGTTACAAGAAACAAGATGCAGGAGGTCTACAATTTCAGTTGTCTTGGAATATAGACCCATTCACCCTATGGAAATCATAAGATTTTCCTGTTTAGGTTCAGATATTACTGAATTATTGAAAGCAGTAAATACTTCTTTAATTCTGAATTCTTCTAATAATTCTGCTTAAGTTTATTTTGTCCAGTCATATAGCTATAACAAAATGAACTGCTTTTAAATTATTCATTTAATTAATAATTTAACAATTTAATTAATTTAATTCATAGTGATTAACTACACAGAAGACTTTTTTTTGTTTTGAAGTGATTGTTATTCTTCCACAGTTGAAACAATAATGGCTGTTGTCACAACAAACCTGCATATACACTGTTTAGACCAAAGTTTTGGGACACATCTCCTAATAATTGAGTTCAGGTGTTTCAGCCACACCCATTGCTAACAGATGAATACAAGTAAAGCACGCCGCCACTGGACTCTGGAGCAGTGAAAACATATCCCATGGAGTAATGAATCACACTTCTCTATCTGTCAGTCATTTGGATCTGGATTTGGCGGCTGCCAGTAGATCGTTACCTGCCTGTCTGTACTGTGCCAACTGTAAAGTTTGGTGGAGCAAGGATAATGCTGTGGGGCTGTTTTTCAGGAATTGGCCTGGATCCCTTAGTTCCAGTGAAGAGAAACCTTAATGCTTCAGCAGACCAAGACATTTTAGACAATTGTACACTTTTAACTTTGTGGGAACCATTTGGGGAAGAGCCTTTTCTGTTCCAGTATGACTGAACCCCATTGCACAAAGCAAGATCCCTGAAGGCATGGCTGGCTGAGTTTGATGTGGAAGAACTTGCCCTCACAGAGCCCTGACCTCAATGCCATCAAACACCTTTGGGATGAACTAGAACAGAGATTCCGAGCCAGGATCTCTTGTCCAACATCAATGTCTGACCTCACAAATACTCTTCTGGATGAATGAGCAAAAATTCCCACATACCCTCTCCAAAATCTTGTTATAGAAGGTTGGCATAGCTGCAATGGGGGACCAACTCCATATTAATGCCTATGGATCTAGAATGGGATGTCATAAAATCTCCTGTAGGTGTAACGTGTAGGTGTCTCAATACTTTTGTCCACTATTTTATTCATAATTTATCATATCATATCATCATTGCAGTATCTAACAATTATATTGTGCAACCCTGATTTACACTATAGTCAATAAAATAGCAAATTTTCATAAGATTTTACAAACATCTACATTTTTTTTATTTTACATTTAGCCGATAAATTGTTGGGAATTTTCATAGTTTTCCATGAGACAACAACTCAACTCCAGAATCTGCAGAGCCAGTTGCTCTCAACAGTTGCTACCTAGAGCTGCATCTGAGCTTCAACTGGCAGCAAAGTTCATTCTCTGATGGAGGTTTGATAATTTGATCAGCACAACTCAGATTTAGGTTGTTTACTCATGGTCAAGTCTCATTGGGAGCTTGGCAGTGTTTGCAAACTAAAGTGACAATGCTGGCTCTTCTTATTACACATGAATGCATTTTATAATAAGGCCACAATAGCAAAACACTAGGAACAGAAATAAAATGTAATTAGAATGTGATGGTGCTGTAGCAGGAGGAATTTGTGCTTAGTAGGGCTAAAAGTATACTGGTGAAGTATACTCAGAACGCATCTCTTCGACCTTGGCTATTTCCATGTAGTTGAAAGGCTACTGGTTCCACTAAATATGAAGGCATCTCTGCTGTAAAATATCCAGAAATGCAAATGCCCCATGTCCAGGCTGGTGCCATTTGACCTGAAGGTATTTAGGTTATAGTAGTAATATTAGGCTAGTCTAAGTTATAGTAATGATGTTGAGGTTGGTGTAAGTTATGGTAAGGATGTAATAATGGTGATGTGGAAATGTTACCAGTTATGGTAATGATGGTAAGGGCAGTGTCGGTTATAGTAACAATGGTATTGATTATGAGGGTCGTGTAGGTTATGATAATGATGGTAACGATTGTGAGGGTCATGTAGGTGATGGTAATGATGGTGATGTGAAGGTAGTGTAGATTATGGTAATGATGGTGAGGGTGGTGTAGTTGTGGTAATGATGGTAATGATGGAAAGGCTGTATAGATTATGGTAGTGATAGTGAGTGTAATGTAGGTTATGATAAGGTATAATAATGATGGTAATGATGGAAAAGTAGTGTAGGTTTTGGTGATGATGGAACTGACAGACGGGTAAAGTAAGTTATGGCAATGATAGTGACGAGATAGTGACACAATAGTGCAAGTTATGATAATGATTATAATGATGGAAGTGTTGCATAGGTTATGGCAATGATGGCGAAGGTGATGTGGGCTATGGTAATCATGTTGGTGATAGTATATGTTATGGTAAAAGCTGTATAGATTGTGGTAATGGAGGAGTAGTGTAGGTTATGTTTATGATGGTAATGATGGTGATGGTAGAGTAGGGTATAGTAATAATGGCAATGATGGAAAGGTAGAGTGGGTTATGGTAAAGGTGGTGAGAATAGCATAAGTTATGGTAATGTTGGTAAAGATGAAAATGTAGTGTAGGTCATGGTAATGGTGAGGAAAGTTCAGGTTAAGGTAATGATGGTGAGGATAGTGTAAGTTATGGTAATGATGGTAATGATGGAACGGTAGAGTTTGTTATGGTAATGATGGTGAGGGAAGTGTAGGATATGGTTATAGTTGAGGGGTAGTGTAGGTTATAATTATGGCGGTAATGATGGTGAGGATAGTGTTGTTTATGGTTATAGTTGAGGGGTAGTGTAGGTTATAATTATGGCAGTAATGATGGTGAGGATAGTGTTGGTTATGGTTATAGTGGAAAAGTAGTGTAGGTTATGATCAGGGTGGTAATGATGGTGAGGATAGTGTTGGTTATGGTTATAGTGGAGGGGAGGTGTAGGTTATGATTATGCCAGTAATGATGGTGAGGGTAGTGTTGGTTGTGGTTATAGTGGAGGGGTAGTGTAGGTTATGGTCATGGCGGTAATGATGGTGAGGGTAGTGTTGGTTATGGTTATAGTGGAGGGGAAGTGCAGGTTATGATTATGGCGGTAATGATGGTGAAGGTAGTGTTGGTTATGGTTATAGTGGAGGGGTAGTGCAGGTTATGATTATGGCGGTAATGACGGTGAGGGTGGTGTTGGTTATGGTTATAGTGGAGGGGTAGTGCAGGTTATGATTATGGCGGTAATGATGGTGAAGGTAGTGTTGGTTATGGTTATAGTGGAGGGGTAGTGCAGGTTATGATTATGGCGGTAATGACGGTGAGGGTGGTGTTGGTTATGGTTATAGTGGAGGTGTAGTGTAGATTATGATCATGGTGGTAATGATGGTGAGGATAGTGTTGGTGATGGTTATAGTGGAGGGGTAGTGTAGGTTATATTTATGGCGATAATGATGGTGAGGGTGGTGTTGGTTATGGTTATAGTGGAGGGGTAGTGTAGGTTATGATCATGGTGGTAATGATGGTGAGGATAGTGTTGGTTATGGTTATAGTGGAGGGGTAGTGTAGGTTAAATTTATGGTGGTAATGATGGTGAGGGTGGTGTTGGTTATGGTTATAGTGGAGGGGTAGTGTAGGTTAAATTTATGGTGGTAATGATGGTGAGGGTGGTGTTGGTTGTGGTTATAGTGGAGGGGTAGTGTAGGTTATGGTCATGGCGGTAATGATGGTGAGGGTAGTGTTGGTTATGGTTATAGTGGAGGGGAAGTGCAGGTTATGATTATGGCGGTAATGATGGTGAGGGTAGTGTTGGTTATGGTTATAGTGGAGGGGTAGTGTAGGTTATATTTATGGTGGTAATGATGGTGAGGGTGGTGTTGGTTATGGTTATAGTGGAGGGGTAGTGTAGGTTAAATTTATGGTGGTAATGATGGTGAGGGTGGTGTTGGTTATGGTTATAGTGGAGGGGTAGTGTAGGTTAAATTTATGGTGGTAATGATGGTGAGGGTGGTGTTGGTTATGGTTATAGTGGAGGGGTAGTGTAGGTTAAATTTATGGTGGTAATGATGGTGAGGGTGGTGTTGGTTGTGGTTATAGTGGAGGGGTAGTGTAGGTTATGATCATGGTGGTAATGATGGTGAGGGTAGTGTAGGTTATGGTAATATTGAAGGGGTAGTGTAGGTTCTGATCATTCCGATAATGATGGAGAGGATAGTATAGGTTATGATTATAGTGGAGGGGTAGTGCAGGTTATGATTATGGCGGTAATGATGGTGAAGGTAGTGTTGGTTATGGTTATAGTGGAGGGGTAGTGCAGGTTATGATTATGGCGGTAATGATGGTGAAGGTAGTGTTGGTTATGGTTATAGTGGAGGGGTAGTGCAGGTTATGATTATGGCGGTAATGATGGTGAAGGTAGTGTTGGTTATGGTTATAGTGGAGGGGTAGTGCAGGTTATGATTATGGCGGTAATGACGGTGAGGGTGGTGTTGGTTATGGTTATAGTGGAGGGGTAGTGCAGGTTATGATTATGGCGGTACTGATGGTGAAGGTAGTGTTGGTTATGGTTATAGTGGAGGGGTAGTGCAGGTTATGATTATGGCGGTAATGACAGTGAGGGTGGTGTTGGTTATGGTTATAGTGGAGGTGTAGTGTAGATTATGATCATGGTGGTAATGATGGTGAGGATAGTGTTGGTTATGGTTATAGTGGAGGGGTAGTGTAGGTTATATTTATGGCGATAATGATGGTGAGGGTGGTGTTGGTTATGGTTATAGTGGAGGGGTAGTGTAGGTTATGATCATGGTGGTAATGAAGGTGAGGGTAGTGTAGGTTATGGTAATATTGAAGGGGTAGTGTAGGTTCTGATCATTCCGATAACGATGGAGAGGATAGTATAGGTTATGATTATAGTGGAGGGGTAGTGTAGGTTATGATTATGGCAGTAATGATGGTGAGGGTGGTGTTGGTTATGGTTATAGTGGAGGGGTAGTGTAGGTCATGATTGTTGCGGTAATGATGGTGAGGGTGTGTTGGTTATGGTTATAGTGGAGGGGTAGTGTAGGTCATGATTGTTGCGGTAATGATGGTGAGGGTGTGTTGGTTATGGTTATAGTGGAGGGGTAGTGTAGGTCATGATTGTTGCGGTAATGATGGTGAAGGTGTGTTGGTTATGGTTATAGTGGAGGGGTAGTGTAGGTTATGATCATGGCGATAATGATGGTGAGGATAGTGCTGGTAATGATGGTGAGGGTAGTGTAGGTTAGGTTATAGTGGAGGGGTAGTGTAGGTTATATTTATGGTGGTAATGATGGTGAGGGTAGTGGTGGTTGTGGTTATAGTGGAGGGGTAGTGTAGGTTATATTTATGGTGGTAATGATGGTGAGGGTAGTGGTGGTTGTGGTTATAGTGGAGGGGTAGTGTAAGTTATATTTATGGTGGTAATGATGGTGAGGGTGGTGTTGGTTATGGTTATAGTGGAGGGGTAGTGTAGGTCATGATCATGGCGGTAATGATGGTGAGGATAGTGTAGTTTATGGTTATAGTGGAGGGGTAGTGTAGGTTATGATTATGGTGGTAATTATGGTGAGGATAGTGTAGTTTATGGTTATAGTGGAGGGGTAGTGTAGGTTATGATTATGGTGGTAATGATGGTGAGGATAGTGTAGGTTATGGTTATAGTGGAGGGGTAGTGTAGGTTATGATTATGGTGGTAATGATGGTGAGGGTGGTGTTGGTTATGGTTATAGTGGAGGGGTAGTGTAGGTCATGATCATGGCGGTAATGATGGTGAGGGTGTGTAGGTTATGGTTATAGTGGAGGGGTCGTGTAGGTTATGGTCATGGCGGTAATGATGGTGAGGGTGTGTAGGTTATGGTTATAGTGGAGGGGTCGTGTAGGTTATGATCATGGCAATAATGATGGTGAGGGTAGTGTTGGTTATGGTTATAGTGGAGGTGTAGTGTAGGTTATGGCAATTATATTTTCAGTTCCAGTAGGTTATAATAACGATGGTCGTGATAGGAGGTTGGTGTAGTTTACGGCACTGAGAGATGATAATTGGTGATAATTGTGAAGACCTGTTTGTGCTTGCTTTGTAATATTCATTTCTTTCTCTTTTTGTTTCAGTCGAGTGATCCTACCCATTTCTGTGGAGGAGGTAAGTGTTAACTGATCACTGATTTTTTTTCTCTGTGTGCGCGTATGTGGTGTGAAGCTGAATTTTGTGCTGTGAATTCATTATGACTGCAAAAACATTACGATTCTTCAGGATTTTTATTCGCTTGTATACAAAAGCCTGGCTTTGTGGTTTAGAATGACTGGCTGCCAGTGAGCCGTGAGTCAGGCTGTGCAGGGTATGAATCCTCTCATGCTGTGTCTTCCCTGTATATGCTGTTAAAAAGAACTAATGACTAACTCACTGCCTATCTGTGTGCCTGCCAATGTCAAAAGCTGTCTCAGCAATTCTAGTCTTATCAGCAAGTCTCCCTCTCTCTCTCTATTTTATTATTTAATATTTAAACTTTGGCTCTGTAGTGCACCCGTTCAGGACGAGAGTCAAGCACTCTTAGCCTTTCCCCTCACAGTTAATATTGTATGCTCTATCTTTCTCTCTTTTTTCTTTATGCCTTTTTCATACTGTTCTTTGCTCTCTTTCTTTTTTTTTGTCCCCCTTGCTGCCTTTTTATCTCCCATGATTCTCTAGCGTGTCATTCAATTCAGTAGTTGCCTAGTGCTGAATAGCCAATGAGTTACCTGATATCACCTCTTTCTACCTCTCTCCCTCTCTCTCTCTCTCTTTCCTCGCTTTCTCTCTCTCTCTCTCTCTCTCTCTCTCTCTCTCTGTCCCACTCTTCAGAAGCACATACAACCCCAATTCCAATGAAGGTGGGACATTGTGTAAAACATAAATAAAAACAGAATATGATGATTTGCAAATCCTTTTCAACCTATATTCAATTGAATACACTACAAAGACAAGATATTTAATGTTCAAACGGATAAACTTTATTGTTTTTTGCAAATATTCACTCATTTTGAATTTGATGCCTGCAAAACGTTCCAAAGAAGTTGGGACAGGGGCAACAAAAGACTGGGAAAGTTGAAGAATGCTCAAAAAACACCTGTTTGGAACATTCCACAGGTGAACAGGTTAATTGTAAACAGGTGAGTGTCATGATTGGGTATAAAGGCAGCATCCCTGAAAGGCTCAGTTGTTCACAAGCAAGGATGTGAACAACTGCGTGAGCAAACAGTCCAACAGTTTAAGAACAACGTTTCTCAATGTGCAATTGCAAGGAATTTAGGGATTTCATCATCTACAGTCCATAATATCATTAAAAGATTTTGAGAATCTGGAGAAAACTTGCAAGTAAGCGGCAAGGCAGAAAATCATCATTGAATGCCCGTGACCTTTGATCCCTCAGGCGGCACTGCATTAAAAACCGACATCATTCTGTAACGGATATTACCACATGGGCTCAGGAACACTTCAGAAAACCACTGTCAGTGAACACAGTTCGTCGCTCCATCTACAAGTGCAAGTTAAAACTCTGCTATGCAAAGCAAAAGCCACATATCAACAACACCCAGAAACGCCGCCGGCTTCTCTTGGCCCGAGCTCATCTGAGATGGACTGACAAAAGTGACTGGATGACTGGAAAAGTGTCCTGTGGTCTGACAAGTCCACATTTCAAATTGTTTTTGGAAATCATGGACGTCGTGTCCTCCGGGCCAAAGAGGAAAAGGATTGTCCGGATTGTTATCAGCGCAAAGTTCAAAAGCCAGCATGTCTGATGGTGTGGGGGTGTGTTAGTGCCCATGGCATGGGTAACTTGCACATCTGTGAAGGCCCCATTAATGCTGAAATGTACATACAGGTTTTGGAGCAACATATGCTGCCATCCAAGTCTTTTTCAGGGACGTCTCTGATTATTTCAGCAAGACAACGCCAAGCCACATTCTGCACGTGTTACAACAGCGTGGCTTCGTAGTAAAAGAGTGCGGGTACTAGACTGGCCTGCCTGCAGTCCAGACCCGTCTCCCATGTGTGGTGCATTATGAAGCTCAAAATACGGCAACAGAGACCCCAGACTGTTGAGCAACTGAAGTTGTACATCAAGCAAGAATGGGAAAGAATTCCACCCACAAAGCAACAATTATTGTCCTCAGTTCCCAAACGCTTATTGAGTGTTGTTAAAAGGAAAGATGATGTAACACAGTGGTAAACACGCCCCTGTCCCAACTTCTTTAGAATGTGTTACAGACATTAAATTCAAAATGAGTGAATATTTGCAAAAAACAAGAAAGTTTATCCGTTTGAACATTAAATATCTTGTCTTTGTAGTGTATTCAGTGGAATATAGGTTGCAAAGGATTTGTAAATCATCGTATTCTGTTTTTATTTATGTTTTACACAACGTCCCAACTTCATTGGAATTGGGGTTGTACATTTGTCACGTTTCAGTCATTCAGTCAGTATAAAGTTTCATATTATTGTAACTAAACTTTATATCTTTGAAATTGTAACTTGAAAGGAAAAAGAAAAATGGGTTTCCTATCAAAGTTAGATCAAGTTAATAGAACAGGATTCTGTAATTTCAGACCCCCAATCACACAATACCAAAAGTGCTGGGAGGGTGAAGGCTAGCACAGGGTGACATAATGCTGGGTGATGGGGGGAGACAGGGGGCCATCCCCCCACCCAGAGAGAAGCCAATTGTACTTTCTTGAGCTCCCAGTCATGGATGGTTGTGGCATAACCAGAGATCAAACCCCCGATCTCCTGATATTAGGGCCAACATCCAGATGGCTACACCACTCCAGAGCCCCATGTTGTTGATTTTAAAATGAAAGTAAGTACACATCCTCTACAGAGCAGTTAATATGGCATTTTTCTTATGTAGTGCACTATTTCTGTTTATTGTAACATATTGAAAAAAATTTAAACTTAAGATATAACTTTTTATATGTGTGCCACATTTTATGTTAAATATGTTAAATTCAGCAAATAAACATGAATTGTGTATTAAAATGTGCAGAAGTATGTTCTCTATAGAGGACATGTGAACTTATTTTCACTTAGAAAATCAACAAAACATGTCATTTTTGACATATTTGAGCCATCTCTATATCTAAGTTGTAGTTTGTATCTATTCCTGCAGGCTGTGTGATCAGGGTGATGAGGTCAGGAGAGGAGCCCCCTCCTCAGACCGCATTAAGCAGCTTACCCCAGTGCTAATGCCTGGTCATGAGCAGAGGAGCATTGTGCTCTCAATAAGTGGGCTAAGAGTTCTGTCAAGCAGAACGTCACTGTCATATACCTCATAACTTAAACTCTGTTCTTTTTTTTTTACACTATTTAAAAACACCAACTTCCCTTTACATTGTGGGAACATTTCATGATGAATGGACCAATAGAATTAAATTTGATCAAAATTGAGCCAAAAATTGAATTTCCCATGATCTCAAAGGTAGGGGGTCAGCCAAGATTAGTGTCTTAAGTTTGCACTGGAGCGAAAAAGTTAATAACGAACAAATAATGGAAGCTTACAGTCACCATAGTCACTGGCTTAGCTTTATGCAAACCATCACATCCTCAAACCATGTGGAATTGTTAGGTAATCCTAAAAAGACTTGCTTATGTGCTTCCTGATACTCTATGGCCTACTGTTATCTATGCCAGCATATTTCAGCCTTTACCAGTCGCCCATTTGCAATTGCATTTCCTCATCGTCACGCTTCAGCTATGCCAAAATTTGATTTAAATTTATTTGAAACCCTGTTTGCAATCAATCAAAAGCTTTGGGTGAGGCATAGGGAGGGTTTTTTTAGTGTGAGGCAGGTTTTAAGAGGAAGTCATGGAAAAAAACTCTGAAATTTGGTGCTGCTTATGTTTTGGCAGCCGCTACTAGTGACATTTTAACACTCACCATCCAGGCTGAGAATAATTCTGTCCAAATTCACTTTGTGTGGAAGTGAGTCTTGATCAGCTAGAAGAGCTCAAGGCTGTCACAAGCAAAAATGTGTTTTTACACTTGCACCAAGGGAGTAGCCGGCTTCAGGCAGAGACTTGCAGGACTGTAGGAGGACCTGGATGGCCAACACTTGATATTCCTATTAAGGAGATGCAGGGCCACTGTGAGTTAGAACAGTGTTTCCAAGCCCTGGTCCTAGAGGAACACTGCCCTGCACATGCTTCACTGCTCTCAACACACCTGATTTAGCTAATCAAGACTGTTTCCTGAAAGCATCTTAGCACAAAGATTATTCTCAAATGGTAGCACAGGCATCACGCTGAACATTCTGTCTACCAGTAATGCCAAGATAATGCCAATAAGATTATTTGGACAGTTCATAAACAACTCCTCGGACAGTCCTGCGAGCCTCCGCCCAAAGCTGTTCACAGCATCACTAACTAACACACACACACACACACACACACACACACACACACACACACACACACACACACACACACACACACACTACCTAAACTGCTTATCCTTCTGGGTCACAGTGGGGAGCTGGAGCCTATACCAGCTGTCATTGGCCAGAAGGCAGGATACAGCCTGGACAGGTTTGGGTTTCAAAAACATTTTAATTTTGGCAGAACTGAGTCAGAGTCGAGTTAAGGGACTGTTAAGACAAGAAAAATGAAATTTCAGAAGCATTTTACTTTTTCATTTATGTTTTTCCAGCCATTATATACAGAAATGCAAATGCAAATACATGCTTTGCATCTGAATTTTAATTATGTCTTAAATAATGCACACTCACATGGGAAATGCAATTGTAAATGAACAATTCATTTATCTTCAAATCCGCTTATCCTCTGGGGTCATTGGAGGTGCTGGAGCCTAAGCCAGCAGTCATTTGGGCAGAAGGCTGGACAGGCAGCCTGTCCTTCACAGGGCAGACACGCAAACATCTAGGGGCAATTTAGTATCTCCAATTCGCCTGACTGCATGTCTTTGGACTGCGGAAAGAAAAGCCACACAGACACAGGGACAACATGCAGACCCCACACAGAAAGGACCCTGGTCATCCAGCTGGAGAATCGTACGCAGGCCCTTCTTGCCACACATAAATAAACAACTGAGTGAGCATTTTCTAATTTGCCTTTGAATTAAAAAAAATTTGGGAATATGCTGCCATAGGCTGTCCACAGAAACACACAAAAGTACATCAAACAACTAAAACAGTATTAATATCTTAAAATCTGAAAATCTTTCATACTTTTGTTTATGTTTACAGTTTGTCATATTGTGAAGTGATTGTAGATTGCAACCCCAATGCGGTTTGAGGCAAGCGTGTGATGATTTGGGCATGCACAAAACTTAATTAATCGCTAAAAACTTCTAATAGTTCTTAGCTACATTAGCCTGATAGCTTCATTGCAAAGCTAAAGAAGCAAACTTCAGAACTGAACTTGTCTTGGCTGATCCAATACATTGGAGTAAGGGGACAATAGTGTAAATCTGTAGCTTTAAGTTCACTGCTGTCCTGCTCTTTATGTTAATGGATGCAAATGATATTGAACAGCGAATAAATTTATGCACTGTACAGTCATATGCAAACATACTATCAAATGACATGTTTAGCTGATTTCCTATGATTTCCTTCAAATAATTACACATCCTCTACAGGCAACCCACTTCTACTGTTTATTTGTAGGTACTGTTTATTTGCTGAATGAAACATGTTGAAATATGCACATGTATGGCACATTTAATATTTTGTGTTCTATTTTTTCCAGTATGTGAAACTGTATATAGAAAATAAATAGAAATTGTAGACTAATATATGCAGAAAAATACCATATTTAAAACTGTACTGCGTTATATTGTTTATATTGAGTGACTGAGTCAAAAAGAAAAAATAAACATGATAAAATAAGATGCCTGTGCACTGCGGCAAGCCTTAAATATTAATTTAAGAATCTGAGGCATTGGACTGGTTTTTGCAGGAGTGTTTTGGACAAAGTCATACATCATGACCTACTAAAATCACAGGCACAGACTCAAAAAGACGCAATGTTTAGGTCTCAAATGCAAAATTAACATTATACTAACGAAGATATGACGAAAATAACAGTAAAATGTCCTCAGAAAACACATCCTTCAGCAAGTTTGGATCAAGTTCTCTTTGAAAATTCTTTCACTGCACTCGCAATCATCAGATTAGGGTTAGGGAGGGTCTCTAAATCCCCCTGGACTTACATAGTGTAGCTTTAAGTTTAGTCCTTGTAGAGGATGTGTCAGCTCAACAAGATTTGTCACTTGATTGGGTTCACATTTCTGTGTACAACTATAAGAATGATCAGGATTCAAATACCATTTTGTTTTACTGAGCAATAAACATCTAATCTATCAGCATATAATATTACTATTGGTTGTCAACATTTCAATCGACGGCACAAAAATGTGTAAAGTTGCTCAAACGAACAGTTTGCAGGGATGATCTTGCGTCTCATCCTAACACCGTCAGATCAGCAGTGTTAAATTAACACCTCCAGTGTTGAGTGTTTGTGGTGTACTTTGAGCAGCGGATTAATTAAATGTGTTAGCTGAAGTCTTTTCTGCGCAGGAGCAGGTCTCTTTTAGGCTAAAATGCCATCCCTGTTCCATTCATTTAGGTCAGACTAATGGCTAAAGTATGCTTTTTCTGCCCCGAGGCAGACCCCATTTTACCCCCTGTGCTACTTCCCTATTTCCACCTCACTTCCTCTTTTCCAGTCCAGAAAAGCTCGAAGTGCACCCTGGGTCATTGTCTCTGCCAGAGATTTACACGCACACAGGCACTGTGCTTAAAAACCGAGCATTTCCTATCCGTCAGTGGCTCTGCCCGTCTGACAGACTGTATGCATGATAGCCAGTGTATCAGCCTGCTGTTTCAACACAGCTGATCTGCCTGTAAGCATGTCAGTCAGACTGTCAGTGAATGCTTTAGTGTACTGTAGTAGAAGAGAGTAACACTCAGTCACTTGCTGTCATTTGCTCCGGTACATCTTGTACTGCATCTTCAAATGCCAGTCAGTTCTAAGTGAATCAAGTCTGCACAGGAATGCAGGAAGGTCTTTTAAGCTGGAGGTGCTGACATTTTAAACAGCATATCTATGGCATACAGTGAAATTATATGCATTTATAGCAGACGTTTTTGTATAATTCGCAAAACAGAGCATGTCATAGCATTCTGTATTCTGGGGAAGGACAACTGACACATCAAATGGCTGATGCACATGCTGCTCACTTGTTCTGAGAGAACTTTATGCAAATGAGCTGGAGCTTGGGATCCAGTTGCGATTCACCCATAGCCAAGCTACAAAGACTGAGATTCAATCAATTCAATCCCACCTACCTGAATTTATACTACATGTACCCATCATCCACTTAGAGACATTACACTGTTGGAAATAAAGGTGCTATGCAGGTACATTTTCCAGTAATCAAGGTACAAACCATGTAAATGTACCCTCAAAAGGTTTTAAGATCCAATTCTGAACCTTAAATACATTTTGTTCCAGGTGAAAAGTACATATGTGTACCTTTTCCTAACACAATGTTTTAAAACAGAACACTAAAATAAAAGCCTGGAGACGAGACAGGGTGTGTGGAATCAATACAACTTAGAAAATATCATTTCAATGGATTATGGTACAGTTGTGTTCCTTGACGGAAGGTATGGAGATATGCCTTTGAGGAGATGTACCACCCCAGTGACAGAAGGGATACTGCCCCAGTGACAGTTTAGTACCTTTATTTCTGAGTGTGCAGAAAATGCAGG
>NC_051228.1:31215496-31292996 GCF_015220715.1 Pygocentrus nattereri | reverse complement strand
TTTGGAAATAACAAGTTTTGAAAAGAATAACAGAGGTTTTGAATATTACAACATATAGGTGTTTTCATTGATGTGACATAGTGACAGACTGGCTTGAATTAACCATAATGATTTATGTTTGCTGGGTCAAAGGCTTGATTCATTAAAACACCCACACTCATCTGGAACATCCGAGGCTGCTCACAACACGTAATAAAATATTTATTAATTGTTTAGAGGGCACATTTGCATTTTTAAGTCTTTTGAGATATCAATATCACCAATGCCATTGCTGCTATAAACATTAACAAATGATATATTGTGCAGCCCTGATTGAAATGTAGATTTCAACGTCTTCTTACTTGAGAATATTATTTGAACATACACCAACCAGCCACTTCAGTGAGTACATGTCCTTGTATCTGCACTCTTTGTCCAATTTATCTGCTCCACTTAGCTTATAGGAGCACTTTGTAGTTCTACAGTTACAGACTGTAAGCCATCTGTTTCTCTGCAAACTTTGTTAAGCAAACCATACAGTAGAAGACTTTGAAAAGACTTTTGAAAGACTGAAGTCTGACACCCTCTCACATCTAAAGACAGTGTCATGTTTTTTAGTCATAGACTATGTTTTTGCAAAGACTAGGAGTCTTGCAGTGTCACCATTTACAAGACTGCAACTAGTTTTTTGAGATTATTCCCCATCTTGCACCTGGTGGAAATTTACAAGCAGAGAAATCCTTCCATTGTATAGTGGTATAGATGTGAAGAAGAGTCGGCTGAGCATGTAAAGATCTGGGTCTCAGAGCAGTTCACTGTAGAGCTCTATAATCTGACAGATCATCACCCAGATTCTTCTTAAGTAACCTGTAAAATCTGCAGTTACTTACATTTGATTTAAAGATTTACACATCAACACAACATGTACCAATTCAGCGTTGTTGATTGGGTGTTGTCAACTAAACCATAAAAAACAGAGTGTAACAGAAAGCAAGAAAAAAAGGAAGACAAACAAAAATTACTCTTCAATGATGCCATTCTTAAAGTCTTTTCATCACTCTTATGCTTCGTGAATATATATATATATATATATATATATATATATATATATATATATATATACAATAATGGTATTAACCTACAATGTAAACTGAGTGCTTTAATAATAGCTAAAAAAATGTGGAGCATTTTGGCATTTTTACAGAGACCTTAGGCTCCCACACGTACTCCCTTTCTCTCTCCCTCTCTTTCTCTTTCTACTGTGCTGCGTGCATGCGCTCCCCCGCAAGCACTCACGCGCGCCCCTGGTGCATCACTATTTGCACGAGCCAAGACTTAAAACTTAATGATCAATTTAATCACGGTTGATTTTGTTGTAGCGTTAAAACGAGAGAAAGACTGAGTTAAGACCGCCATCTTGACCACCTTTCACCAAACGGTAGAGATGAAGCGAATATCTAACAAGACTCTCATGATTCTATTTCAACACTGGTTATTTGTCTGCGACAGTCAAATCGCTTGAACAGTCGTTTGGGGTAGGGCCGGCATTAACCCCCTTTTACACATTAACATGTCAGTATCACTGCAGTGATAAGAATGATCCATGACCCAAATAATACTTGCTCTGTGGTGGTCCGACATTTAAAAACAGAGTAAAAGGGGGCTAACTAAGTATACAGAGACACAGATGGCCTATAGTCTGTAATTGTAGAACTACACATGCACCTATATGGTAAGTGGGGAAGTGTTAAGTGTTTAATTCATATTGTAAACCACACGCCTTGATGTGTGTGTGTGTCGTACAGTACCAGGTCGGTCAGCTGTACTCAGTAGCAGAGGCCAGCAAGAATGAGACAGGAGGAGGAGAGGGAGTGGAGGTGCTGAAGAACGAACCATACGAGAAAGATGGCGAGAAAGGCCAGTACACACACAAAATCTACCACCTGCAGAGGTGAGTTACCACGAAACACACACATACACACATGCGCCTGTTTTACTATATCAGGATTTGGGATTGTACATATATAGGTGTCCCATACATGTTACGGCCTGACCAATGCCCAGATAACATCAGTAATTATTAGTCACCTACGGTATTATTGGTAAACCAAAAACAAAACCACACAGTATTCTAGGCAGCTCTGTAGTGCTACAGTATATTTTTAATGCTCTCTCTGTTTCTGTTTTATTCCACATGTCTATAAGCTATAAGCTAAGAACAGTTTGCATTGAAGTCCCTGTTGTTACTGAATAATAAGCCTTAGTAGATACATTTTAAGGAGTCAAGATGTGTGATAAATGAGACCTGGCGGTCGTATCTGTAGGTAAAGCACTGTTTAACCAAAACTAGTTTTGTTGCCAATATTATTAGTTATCAGTTATAATCAGTTATAAATTAGTATTGATATTGGCTACAAAATCTTCATATCTGTGAGGCTCTAATATGCATTATACATGATTGGATACAATCATGTATAATGAGTGCATGATTTACATATTGGAAATGACATAAGACAAAAAATATAAAATGTGCCATAACTTGTGTACAAGCCACATTTTAATTACCAATATGTAAAATTTAGCACAGTAGTTGTGCATTAAAACGTGCAGAAATGTGTTCTCTTGTGAAATGTGTGAAAAATGTCTTTTCAACAAAAACAACTTTTTCATACATTTGGATGTGTAATATATATATATATATATATATATATATATATACACACACACACACACACACACACACACAAACACACACCACGGACCCCTGAAAAAATGATTTTCTAAACCCAACCTGAGACCTCACCAAAAAGTACTCTACAAAGTCTGGGCCACGTTGCTTTTCTCGATATTGTAGGTTAATCTTATTTTTCCAGTGGTTTTGGGACCATCTCTGACACTTGCTCTGGCACACAATATACAAAATACAAATATATTTTGGGTCTCGTTTTTATCTTTCAGTAAAGTTCCATCTTTTGTGCGAATGCTGGCACCAGCATCAGCTCTTAACATCCACGAGAAAGCCTGGAATGCCTACCCATACTGCCGCACAGGTGAGACCAGCAGGCACAGTTCTCCTCCTCCTCCTCTCTGTCTGTCTGATTGTTAAATAATTAACTGATTGAGCAGAGTGGGAGTGGAGTTACAGCACAGGGAGCTGAGATTACCCTGATGGTATATCCACACACACACACACACACACACACACACACACACACACACACACACACACACACACACACACACACAGAGGTGTCTGAATGCATGTTTACACTCACCACATTACTAAATGTTTGACACTTTTTAGACATTTTTGACATAAAAAACTCCTCTGGATCACAATGTTGTAATTATGTCATTTGTTGTTATGGCTTTCTTTCTCTTCTATGCTGTTCCCATCTCTTCCTGCAGTCATCACGGTGAGTACATGACCTACTGTGACAGTCAGTTGCCATAATGTTTTTATGCTAATCAAATTAAAAAGTTAGAAGAAATTTAAGGTTTGAGGTCAGTTTTACACACATCACTCAAAACATTCCCATCACTCAGAGTAGTTTTGCCAATATTATTAAACCTTTAAAGCAATTCGAAATCAAACTTACACATGTAGCTACTAAAACATATTGTACTGCCTGCCTTAAATGGACTGAGTACCACTAACTCAAAAAATGCCTGTCATGAATGGGCATACAGCTGCTTACTTAAAACATTTAAGCTCTATCTCTAAAATGACATGGGACAAAAATGACCTTTCTTTGAATGTAAGTTAATGTAAAGAAAGTTTACTCCAGACGGTTTTGGATCATTTCTATTGGTCCATTAATCATGAAATTTTCACACAATGGTAAGAACAGCTGCTGTGTTCAAACAGCGTAGAACATAAAAATCACAATAAATGGAGATACTTGTTTTTTTGTCGGTCAGTGACCTTTTTTTATTAAATGTATTAATGTAGCTTAAACATTGTGCTCTTCTGCAAACAGTCGGCTGATGATAGAACTACATCAGTATGAATAAACTTAATGGACTACTGCATTATTAACAATAATACATAATAGATATTAAATACTTTGATATAGATATTGAATACCTATGATGAATATTACAGACCTCTCTCATCTTTTTAAGTAGGAGAACTTGCACAATCAGTGGCTGACTAAATACTTTTTTACCCCACTGTATATATATATATATATATATATATATTGCTGCTGATGGAACAAAAACCACTATATTTCCAAAGGTATTCACTCATCCATCCAAATCATTGAATTCAATTGTTCCAATCACATCCGTGGCCACAGGTGTATAAAGCCAAGCCCCTAGGCCTGCAGACTGCTTCTACAAACATTTGTGAAAGTATTGGTCGCTCTCACCGTACTGTGATAGGACACCACATGTGCAACAAGTCCAATCGTGAAATTTCCTCACTACTAAATATTTCACAGTCAACTGTCAGTGGTATTATAACAAAGTGGGAGTGATTGGGAATGACAGCAACTCAGCCACAAAGTGGTAGGCCACGTAAAATGACAGAGCAGGGTCAGCGGATGCTGAGGCTCATAGTGTGCAAAGGTTGCCAACTTTCTGCAGAGTCAATCGCTATAGACCTCCAAACTTCATGTGGCCTTCAGATTAGCTCAAGAGCAGCGTAGAGAGCTTCATGCAATGGGTTTCTAGCTGCATCCAAGCCTGGGGGCTGTCGTGGGCTGGAGGTTAGGGAACTGGCCCTGTGACTGGAAGGTTGCTGGTTTGATCCCCAGCGCCAACAGTCCATGACTGAGGTGTCCTTGAGCAAGACACCAACCCCCCAATTGCTCCCCGGGCACCGTGCATAGGGCTGCCCACCACTCTGGGCAAGCGTGCTCATTGCCTGTGTGTGTGTGTGTGTGTGTGTGTGTGTGTGTGTGTGTGTGTGTGTGTGTGTGTTTCATGGATAGGTTAAGTGTGGAGGTGGTATTTCCCTGTTTGTGGGATTAAAAAGGTATCACTTATATCACCAAGCGCAATGCAAAGTGTCGAATACAGTGGGGTAAAGTGCCACCGCTGGTTTCTAGAGCGGTAGAGGCGTGTTCTATGGAGTGACGAATCACGCTTCTCCATCTGGCAATCCGATGGATGACTGGGTTTGGCGGTTGCCAGGAAAACAGTACTTGTCTGATTGTCTTGTGCCAAGTGTAAAGTTTGGTGGAGGGGGGGGTTATGGTGTGGTGTTGTTTTTCAGGAGCTGGGCCCTTAGTTCCAGTGAGAGGAACTCTTAATGCTTCAGCAGACCAAGACATTTTGGACAGTTTCATGCTCCCAACATTATGGGAACAGTTTGGGGACGGCCTCTTCCTGTTCTAACATGACTGTGCACCAGTGTACAAAGCAAGGTCCATAAAGACATGGATGAGCGAGTTTGGTGTGGAAGAACTTGACTGACCTGCACAAAGTCTTGACCTCAACCTGATAGAACATCTTTGGGATGAATTAGAGTGGAGACTGTGAGCCAGGCCTTCTTATCCAACATCAGTGTCTGATCTCACAAATGCGCTTGTGGAAGAACGGTCAAAATTTCTCATAAACACATTCCTAAACCTTGTGGAAAGCCTTCCTAGAAGAGTTGAAGCTGTTATAGCTGCAAAGGGTGGGCCAACATCGTATTAAACCCTATGGATCTCACTTCATTGCATTTGCGTGTGAAGGTAGACGAGCGAATACTTTTGAAAATATAGTGTATATATGTGTGTGTGTGTGTGTGTGTGTGTGTGTGTGTGTGTGTGTGTGTATATATATATATATATATATATATATATATATATATATATAGTTAGTGAATTAGTGAATATAGTCTTTTTCATTCAGTCTAATCAATACATTTTGAAGTTTACAGTGCAGTAAGTAAATGTCAGAGTTTTGGGTGGCAGCCAGCAGCTCTGGGACAAACACAAACTCAGCATAATGCATGAATCACTTTAGAAAAACGTAATTAATAGGTACTAATAACATTTTGCTGACGGATGCTCCAATTCTGTAGAACGAGTACATGAAAGAGAATTTCCTCATCAAGATAGAGACATGGCATAAACCTGACATGGGCCATCAGGAGAACGTGAGTACTCCTCTTGTAACTTCCCCTATTTAGCTAAAAGGCTACTGCTGCTAAGAGCCCTTACTGTGGTTATTCTATGGTTGAGTATGTGTTTGCTTGGTTCGTACAGGTTCATGGTCTGGATCCTGACACCTGGAAGAAGGTGGATGTAGTGTATATCGACATCGCTGACAGAAGTCAGGTAGAACTCAAGGTAAGGTAGTTGAGCAGATTTTAGCACAGTGAGGTTGGGAGGGTGGTAGAAGTCCTACAAATATAGCTCCATTTATTGGACTGCATAAAGCGTCTATTATAGAGAGAGATGATATGTGCCCCCATTCGATGGTGACCTTTTAACTAAAACAGCAGGCTACTGCTCTGACATATCAATATTAAAAAATATTATAAAAATTCTTAAATAATTCTTCTACATATTGTTGCTGTCCAAAACAAACAAACAAAAAAACATAGGCAAAATCATTCTTTACTTTTAAAGCAATATAACATAAAGAGATTTTAAGTAATTCTGAAGGATCCACTCATCTTGAAATTTTCACACAATGTGAAGGGCAGTGCTGTGCAGATAGAGGAAGAGATTGGAATACAGACATTGAATGAGCCTGTATTTTTTTGGATAGAGAAACTTACAGTGGTGGTGATAGGAACCAGGGGTCATGATGTCCACAACAGAAATATAGTAATTTTATGTACTTGTCAGGACGGGACCAAAATTAGACACTTGCAGATTATGAAGAGATGCTTGGGAGCCAGAGGGAAGCGTGACATTACTATGCTAAATAGCAAGAGAACTTACATAACTTCTTTTGTGTTTTATATGTAATGTTGATTGGTCAAATAGTAGGAAATTTGTAAAACGAACATTTTTCTTTATGTTTTAAACCAAATCCTCATCTTTAAACTCTCTGGCATCAGGCAGCGTATTCATAACTGTTTTGTTTAATAACTTTGTAGCTTTAAGATGCATTAATTGCTTTCGATGTCTAGTTCTTATCACCACTGTGAACAATTCTGACTTGATAAGTTTCTGTAGAACAAAATATTTTTCAAACCACTCTGAATTACTTTGTTTGCAAACAGTTTAATTATGCAGAAAGAGTACTACAATTCCCCTTCCATATAAACATGGTAGACGGCATATAAAATAAATATATAATTCCATAGAAGTAGCTTACTGGATGTTCTCTGGAGGCTTGAAGAGATTCACTGCAGATTGAGAAAAGTTTTAGAAAGTTAGACATGCAGGGATTTTGTTTGAAATTGTGTAAGTTAAGAAATGTTTTGTTTTCTTTCTATTTTTTTAGACTCAGTCGGCTTGACCTGAGAATAGTCTATACTTTGCACAACAGCTCGTACTTTTATATAAGGATAGTTTCAGCTGTGTTGTAAGTTTAAGAGAACTTTGTCCTGGTCAATAGAAGCGTCGATCACTTATCAGCGTTAAGAATATTGGTCTGCTTTTAGTTTGATTTTGCTTGTTACTGTGTAAATCGAACGTCTGTACTCTGTCGCACTGTACTCTGTTGTTGTGCAACACATTTCCCATCACTCAATAAGCTCTAAACCGCCTGAAGTCTTTTGTGATAATTAGGCCAAAACAGGACAGTTAATGGCTTTTCTTTTTTCCTAAAAAGTTTCTGTTTTACAGGTATGAAACATCCTTGTGATGGCAAATAAGCTCCTCTGCTGTAACTTCAAAAAGTGTGCTTGCAGAGATTTGGTCCAAGCCTGTGGTTTCAGAACAGTGAAGCTCGGTTAGCTCCCTAACCTGGCAGAAAATACATTTAAAAACTAGCTATTCTTATTATTATCCTTAAGAAAAGACACCCGCACAGTTATTCTGGCTTGTAGTCCTCTCACTACATATTAAATTAATAAATAATGTAACAGTTTAACTGAAAAGTAGAATTTTTTCAATTTTAACAAAACATTTTAGCATTTTGATCAAATCCACTAGAGTGTGTTTAAATGTTGTAGAATCATCTGCATACATATTCTAACAGGAGAGATCTTTAAAGGTTAAAATAGTCAGTGTCACAAAGTTTCATAAATTTGAATAGTGACCTTGTAACTGTGCATTATGTTGAATAGTTCTGCTTCATTTTGGTTGTCATAACTTTTGTTTGTTTTAAAATTTCCAAAATGTTAAATGTTGCCTATTTTCAACTTAAAAAAAAAACTGATTTATATTGTGGTCTCAGATATTTTTACCCCATTTTGTCTTTTCTGTAACATTTTGTTTTTGTCACACCTTTACAGTGTGTAAAAGTGGCATTATCTTCAGTTCTGCTAAACTCTTGCCACAGTCTTGTGGACTGTGGAAGGAGCTTTTTTGCTGTACACACAAGCAGTTCTGATTTGGGGGATTGCTTCTAGTCATTTGGACTTGCACTAACACTGATTGTGTTACTTATAGAGCAGTAGTCCACACTCTCATTCAAGGTCACCTATATTGCATGCCTGTGTGTTTTTTCTTTCTCTAACACACTGAATCAGCTCATGAAAGCCTTGATAATTATTTTATATGTCGAATAGAGCACAGTGAATTGAGAAAGTAGTGCATTTAGATCTGTCAATTTAGAGTACTGGAGCTCTTCTCAAGAGCTCAGCATGTTTGTCCCCTCCTGCCATTTTGCAGCTGACATGTGATTTTGTGATATAACTTGTGGTGCTGCCTCCTTCAGGATTACAAACCAGAGGAAGACCCCTCCAAGTACAAATCCATCAAGACCGGCCGAGGGCCCCTGGGACCTGACTGGAAGGTACACAGTGCAATGTTTGAAGAGATGATTCAATCAAAAATCTAATTTACACAATTAACTCCTGACTCACAGTATAGGATAAAATGAAATAAAATATAATTATAGTCATAGCACAAAATAAAATAATAAAAAAAAATTTAGCACAAGAAAACGTGACAATATTATTTCTAAAACAATTACAAAAGCGAAGCAATTTAACCTTGCCTGTGTGTGGTTGCAGAAGGAGCTCCCCAAAAAGACAGACTGTCCGCACATGTGTGCCTACAAACTGGTTACAGTCAAGTTCAAGTGGTGGGGGCTGCAAAATAAAGTGGAGAACTTCATTCAGAAGGTGAGCTTCTATTTCTGAAGGCCTTTGTGTTAGTGATGTGTTGCTCAATGACAAGTTGGCCCTTTGAGCCAAATGTTGGGAGCTGACTTGCATTGAACAGCTGTTTTTACACATAAGTTAAGACCAAATATATGGGTAGATTTTATAATGCTAAAGCTGACCCCCTTTTGGGAGCTCCTTGGAATATATGCCCCTTGTTATCTCCAAAGCTAGTGCTCATTGTGTTAGTTTGTCTCTGGTTTTGTTCTTGGTGGTTCTCACATAATTCATAGCTGAATATTTGCTGCATTTTGCCCATTTGCCAATATTGTGAATCCTGGCTCTCAAAATTCATCCAGTGATTCTACGTATCTGACATTTATTTTAATAGCAAACGTAAGGCCATTTTGTGTTGATTAATTAGAAGGTAGACTAAGGTTCTAAGTTTTTATTGAAAATGTAATGATAGACACTTTGGCCAGCTGGGCTAACTTTGTGAATGAAAAGTCTCTGGGAGCCCAAAGATTCGGCTCTTTCACATGAGCTGAGCCGATTTATCTGACTCACTGAAATAAGCCAGAATGCCAGAATCACTAGTGTGTGCCTGAAGAGAAGCAGCAAAATGAAATGCTGAATGCTACCTTGTGTGCCCTCTTGTGGACCCTGAGTGAAACTGTTAAAAGAAGATGTGTCCACCCTGAGCCAATGGATGAACTTCCCTGTGATAGATACAGTAGATTGCTAATATATTAACAATACATTCAGCTGTACATGGCAAATAATGCAGTTCAAGATGATGCCTCAATCATCAGCTGCTGTAACTTGTTTCTCTCTCTCTCCCTCTTTCTATCTGTCTGACAGCAAGAGAAGCGTTTGTTCACTAATTTTCACCGGCAGCTTTTCTGCTGGATTGATAATTGGATCGAACTGAACATGGAGGACATTCGCAGGATGGAGGAGGAGACCAGGAAGGAGCTGGATGAGGTGTGGGACAGAGTCCACATATATCAGACTTTTGTCATCTGTTTATTCTAATGGTTTGATGAAACTAATTGATGTTCTTGCATAATTGTAGCCATATATTAATCACACATGTTCTTAGAAAGGTTCATTCTTTAGTCACTGAAATAATCAATAATAAACAGTTTATCATATCATTAAATGCAATTACACAGGTTCTCTACTGTCAAGTTTAAAATAAACCGCACACTTGCAGTAAGAGGATGTTATTCCAGCAAGGCCTGGCAAGTTTGATGAATCATTTTAAATCTTAAATTAGGGCTTTCAGACAATTACAGAAATTTACCATGATTAATTATTTTTTCAAATAATTGTGATAAATACATTTGCTCAAGTTTGGCACTTAAAAATATGATTTTTTTCATTTTGAAGAATCCAAACCCTGTCCCAAATCAAAGAAACTAGCCATATATCTGGAGAATTGAAGTTTATTTTTTGTGCACAGGTGCCAGACACCTAGCCAGCCCATAAAATAATGGACTGACACAGTTTTGTAGCTGGATCGATGCCAATATTAGACCCAGCTTATGCATGACAAAAGACAGGTGTGACAGACATGACCATGTAGGGAAAAACAAAAATAGCCTAAAATACACTCATATATACACACACACAATATACAATATACACACATAGTACTGCATATGATAACGTATAACACAGCACTAAACACATTACACAACTATAAATTTCTTCAGTATAAAAGCAGTGCATTTTGCTATATGACTGGAGAACATGCACTTCGTCAGAATATATTAGTTTCAGTAGTGCGATAACATTTCCATTGTGTGTATGTGGGGTTCATATTAACTCTGTATGAACACGGAGTATGAACGCTGAGTGAATGTGGAAAAAAACTGAATGCAGACTCCAGTCACTGATGTCCAGTGAGATATTCCAGCTCCTCTGGCACTACAGCCTCTCTCTCATGCCGTGACATCACATCTTTTTTGGAGGGCAACTATAGTTTACCACTTTGCTGATGCTTTTGTTTCTCTTCTGGGAGCATTGTCCAGTGTGTCCTGTCGAAGCTGCTGATATTGCCATCAGAGGTGTGGTAATATTCAGACTTGATGTACTTGATGTAGCATAACAGTTGCTGGAAATAACTCTGGTTTGATCAAGAGATCCATCCATAGAGATTGCTATTCAAAAGCTGTATTTGTAAGACAGGACTTCAGTTATGAAATCTTAGCAATAGTGTATGGAAAAAAACATACATTGGGTTTCACCAAGAAGAATCATTAAGTTAAGGTAATAAAAAAAATCAAGGATTTGTTAAGCTAGATTTTATGTCTAATCGAGTTCATTTTAAACATGGATTAAAACCTTAACCTGCTATTAATTTTGATTTTATAAACAAACAGAAACAACATTACTCTCCACACTAATTATTATCGATACTTTTTTCTTCCCTTGTGAGTGAAAACTAGCATAGAGCTACATCAGAGGCAAACAAAGAATTCAGACATTTCAACAGTGTTAGTCCCACAGGCTTGCCGTCAAGAGGAGCCATTTAGCCAGTACTAAGGACACTGCTTAAATTTTATTTTAAATGCAAACACTCCGCATGTTACTATTTATGTTGTAGTTTTACAGTTAAAGCTCCATAATGACACAAACCGTAAATCACAAGCAGATTATCTGAGTATCCTGTTAGCCTGTTGTTTGCCAAGCTGTTTAGGCTAGATCAACTAATTTGACAAAACTGCATTATTACCTGGTTGTAGTAAGTCTGTCTTCAGTCATTTACTTCTTATACATGCGATTTATATCTGCAAAACTTTTTTTATCCATTTTATTTCTAATTCAATAATGCACACACAGACTGTTTGAGTGCTAATAGCTTCCTGTGTGATTTACATGCAAGTTTTCTGAGGTGCTGTTCATGTACGGGTTTACTCAGAGAGAGATTTTCTAATTTGCAGAGATTACACATTTTTAAACACATTTTGTAAATTGAAACACCTTAAATTGCAAGTTTAAATTTAAGCACTGAATGAGGTTTGACTTTGACTTTAAAGTAATGCTGCAAGAGGAATCAATTTAATCTAGATTTACTGTAAAAACCTAGAATAAAATGACAGTGTAATTCTAAACTGGATTATTTTTAAGCAAGGTTTAAAGTTTGGCACAAAAGGATTAGTCAAAAAACTTTGGTTTAATCCAGGTTTAAGCTTAATTCTTGTTGGTTGCAACTCACACATGGCTTCAAACTAGGAAAATTAGTGGTGTTAATTTATTTGTTTAACTTTGAAATCACTAACTTGTAAAGTAAATATGTAAATATAGTGATCCTTATACAAGGATCACTTACACCATGGCTGATTTCAGTTAATTTGTGCTATCACCAGTATACACTACTGACACGCTGTTGGATACATTTGAAATGGCGTAACAAACATACTTATAATTGTAGTTTATTCTGAAATGTAAATATTGTTTTGAAAAGTATTTATTCTGTTTGACCCAGCACTACCTTATAACTTTATCTTAAAAAAGGTAAACAAACAGGAGTACATTTAAAGCACAGTGTCTGTTTCAATTAATACGTCAACCTCACGAATGAATTATGTTTACTTAACATTTAGAAAGCTGTTACCAGCAAGACTTATGCTAATTTTGATAAATTGGTGGAAACTTAATATCAGCTGATCTTGTCTGCCAAACGATATACCACTCAGTCCCTAGTTCTGTCAGGAAACACAGTGCATGAGCAGTGCAGTGTAAGACTTTTAGTCTATTGGGCTGCATCACCTTCCAGCACACCAAACCCAGTTAACCTGCAGCAAAGCTGCTGAATAATTGAGCAGGGCTGATAATGAGGCCCTGAGTCCGAGGACAAAAGCAGCAGCCGAGCAGAGCAGGAGCCAGCTTCAGCAGTCATGATGACAACTGGTGTTCGACGATAGAGTGATGCTACTACTGATGAGGGGAATGAAGGAATCTCTCACTTTTTTCCTGCTCTTTCTCTTTCAGATGAGAGTGAAGGACCCAGTAAAAGGGATGGTGGCTCTAGAAGACTGAAGACTCAGTGTATAGATCAAGTGTGCTGCTGTTTGTGTTGGTGTGTAAACGGAGGTGCCGGCCGCATTGCCGTATTGTGAACCTATAGGCTCCCCTGTTGTCGCTCATTAGATTAAAACCTTGAACTATTCATCATAAATGACTACTTAATTACTGATACTGGCCTCTGAAAGAGTTTTTAAATCTGTCCCTCAGCTTTTGTATTTTAGATCCTGTTTTAGGATAATCCATGTCTTGTCATTAATAATCTCTCTCTCTCTCTCTTCGTCTTTCTCAATTCTCTATTAGTACTATGACTGGACACCAGCATCATTCTTCAAATTGGAAAAAAAACTTAGAAACATTTCCAAACCATCTTCGGTATGTGTTTAATACTGGCCATTCCAAAAGCCCTCCACCTCCATAATGGAGCATGAGGAAGCAAGCCAGTGTAGTAAATGATGAATAGTACAGATAAGCATCTATTCCCATCACCCCATCACTAAAAGCGATACAGGGACATCACCTGTAGCAACGTGTAGGTCTTTAACTATGTCCATTGTTAGAAAAGCTGACAAATGACAGAAATTTTATGATTATTTCTACGTAAAATCAGATGTTTCTGTATATATTCCGTATATATATAAAAAATATATATATAGAGGGAGGTATGTTGTTGTGAGAGCTGTGTACACAGGTTTTTTTCAATGACTATGGTCATTCTTTAACGTCTTTTTCGCGGACCAAGCCGACTCTCCTCCATGTTCTGTTTTGAACTTGTGATCGTTGTTATCGTTATCATCTTTTTTTTTTCTTTTTCATTGTTTTCTATGTTTTTCTCATTTCTGGTGCATTTCCACATTAAAGTAAATGAACTGGCAGCTGATAGTTGGTGTATGGAGAGGAGTCGGCAGGCTGGAGGTCGACAGTAAAGCAAGGAAAGAAAGAACATTGTGCTCATTGTTCTGTGCCTTCCTGAGCTGCAGAACTCCCTGCAGGGTTACCAACATGTCCTCCGTCTCTCAGAGCGAGTATTGATCCGTGCGCCATGTTTTTTTTCTTGTTTGATCGCTCGTACTTTTCTAGCTCGTGTTTATGGTGTAGAGTTTTATTTTGAACACACCTTGTCTGTCTTCTGTGTGCAGTAACTGCTTAGTCATCCTCCTGTGCTCCAGCTTTTCTGTCTCCGTTGTGTCAAGTCCTCTGTGTTTCTGACTGTGTGTTATCAGGAGTGTTCAAGACAGATGAGGGCAGCTCAGAAAATGAAGTATATTGTTATGCAGTGCTGTGCACAAGTCAGAGACTTAATAAGCCTTTTTGTTTATCCAGTTTCCAGTCAAATCAAACATTATGTACAAGTTATTCAGTTTTCAGTGTCAGGAAAAATTACACAAGCCTCCAACACTAATTATAATATTAAATCTGTCTGTATTTAATTTATCCACTATTTGCCTTTGTGCACTCTACTGCCATTTTAACTCTTAAAACCAGCAAATTACAGCTGCATCCTCCCAACAAAAGCTGTTCCCAAAAGAGTCATTGATAGTCACATAAGTAACTACCCAAGCACACCTTAGCTGCCTTGCAGATTTTCTCAAAATTCTCATGTGCATCTAAAATGGTTGAAGGAGACATAATAATAAGATAATCCACTTGGATAAGAAAGGGAAAAGTCAAAGTAACGTGTTAAAAAATTGTCCAAAATTGTAGTTAAAAAAATCATAGGGAGAAAATATATAGAGAAAAAAAGATATAGAGAAAATAGGACTCCTAACAACTGTGCAAGACCTGGTAGACCACCTATACTGTCACCATCAGATAAACAGTACCTATAGCTTTCAGCTTTGAGAGGGAGGAGAAAATGAAGCTCCATTCTTCCTTCAGATCTGAAAAAATCCACTGGTGCTTCTGTCCATTCTTCTGGCCACCCATAAGGCATTACTGAGAAAAAGAAATAGACAGATAAGAAGAAAATTTGCACTAGAACATCAAAACTGAGCATCTGAGATCTTGAGTAAAGTTCTATGGACTGATGAGTCTAATGTGTAAGAGAGATTACTTTGGATCATGAGAAGCAGAAAATGCAACCAACTTGTAAGACTGAACTTTATCCCTTACATAATGGATGCTGTAATATCGGAAAAAAGAGGACACAGTAAATACTGAAACTTTTGATATTTAGTTGTTGAGGTTTCTGTGTAATATTTTTTATTAAACATTTTCGTTTTTTTTGGCTGATGCTCTACTGTAAAGTGACTGGAAATTCAACAAAAGAAAAGTTAGTCTTTTATTTTTGCACAGTACTGCATGTATAATAGAAAGTGTAAAAGCTAGAAAGTATGTTCTAAACATAAACTATGAATATATTGCATTATAATTTCAGTATATTACGTTTTGTATGGGCTAGGCCTCTATATGCTTTCCCAGCTTGAGGGATTAGTGAATTGCGTGTGCCTCCTTTGTCCATCAGCTGCTTCATTTTCAGAGTACTACTTCTACTAAAAGTCATTGAAGAAAGTCAGACGATTTAACGGAGCAAGATGTTTTTCTTTCTCATTTCTTCTTTCATTTTTTTGTCCCATCTATCGTGGTGCTTTCAGAGTAATGCCCATTAATAATGTTAATGTTACTTGCAAGCAGGTTTTTGTCCTCTTTAGTCCTGGCTTTGTCTTTACTGGAGGATTTGTTCAGTGCTGTGCCCTCCCATTCTCACACACTTCTAACAAATAAAGGGAACTTTTATCCCGATTTTAGCAATAATGTCTCCTCTGCTCACGCTCCCTTCTCCTCTTACACTCTCTATCAACACTGAAACTCTTGTGTCAGTGATTTATCCATACAGTTCTCTGAATGTTGCTAAGTGTAACCAATGGTAGAGTCCTTTCAGGTAATAAGGATTAGCTTAAGTAGGAGTTTATAAGGGGTTTTCTATATAGGGCGATGTATGCGAGTGTGTCTGGAGTGGTCTTATTACTAGTGTTCATGTGTGAGGGATGTGTGATGTCCCTGTCCATTCTGGCTGTTGCCCACCTTTTGGTTCCATGTGTGGAACTGCTGGGCTTTCCATCTGCTGGCTTTATAGTTCAACACTGTACAAACCCATCAGCAATACTCCACTACTGCGTCGGCCCTGAGAGTTCAGTTATGGAGATGTATGGATGTATGTATTGAATTGTACATAGTATATAAATATATGTAGATGAACACACATATATATAGGTCAGACTGTCCTGCCAAACCTTCAGCACATTCCCTTGAACCCATGAGCCCAGTATGATTGACCGCTGTGGTGGGAGGGTGTTGTATTTGAGGGAACAGCTGTGTTGCTACTGCTGTATATTCAGCCACTCTAGCTTTTTTTCCTTAGATGCCCACTCGAATAGCCATTGGAAAGGACACATCTATCCTGATTTTAGGAATGAAGCCATGCGAATTAAAGAATGATTAGATGTTGTGATTATTAAAAGATTACTCTGGCATTTTTTTCAACCTAACCTCTGTCAGCTGCATCTGCAACACAAACAGTCATTTTGGTAAGACTTTATTTGAAGGTTATTTACATAGGCATTTATAAAGTACTAATAAAGCAATGCGTGAGTATTTACAAACAGCCTATACCGGCAATTGCAAGATAACATGAAGTAGCACTGACACTCAGATGACATTGCAAAGGAACTTAAAAGGTAGAGGCCTAGTCAAGAACACACATATCTAGAACTTAAGTCATGTTCATATATATTTTCCATTAATGCATTAATATACAAATTCCAGTCTGCACTTGAGAAGTAGTAAAATGTTGTGTGTAAAATATAAGTACCCTGTCTATATTTCTATTGAGTAAAACAGCACAAAATTACTTGCTTCTAAATGTACTTAATTATCAAAAGTAAATGTACTGTGAATAATTGCAGTTAATTATACATTATTTTGACAACCAAGTTCTATTAAGGAGACCTATGTGGAGTTCATTGTTTATGTCTTCAACCACATGGACCAACACTCTTTGTACTTAAACTTAAGTACAAATACATAAAACCGATGCTTCACAACAGTGTTAGTGTTACAAGTTTAACAAATGTCTGTCATGTTAGGCCGTTATGTCAATGCAATGTCATCTACCTCATAAAATACCTTATGCCATTTTGCAATTAGGGACAGAAGCTGTTTTAAAAGGTTATGTATTGCTTCATAAATACATTTATTTAAAGTTTTTGCATGTGTTAAGAAGTCCGTATATGAGCATTTGAAGGCTACCTTCGTAAGGACTATATGACATTATATAACAGATAAATATTTTTTAAAAACTTCTAATGCATTTATAAAGAGCTCATGCATACACACACACACACACTATATATATATATATATATATATATATATATATATATATATATATATATATATATATATATATATATATATATATATATATATATATATGCACATATATGAGAAGGCACATATGAACTTAACTGGGCCTCTACCTTATGAGTTTCTTTTTTGGGAATGGTGCTTCATAACAGTGTTATAAATGGAACAAACTTTCATTAAACTTTCCTTTAGTTTAAGACCCTTAATGTGAATACAGTGTCATTTACTTCATAAAACAATTTATATCATCTTGCAATTACTGGTATAAGCTGTTCATAAATATTCAAGTATGGCTTTATAAATACATTATCCAATGCTTTTGCATTTCTTATGCAGGTATCCCTTAAATTAAGAGTTACCAATAAAATGTTAACAGTATGACTCAAAACACACTAAAAAAACTAAATGGGCAGCCTTCAGCATCTGCCCATTCAGCACCTGAGTCATGGTAACCAATTATGTGCTACTGATGCAGCAGACAGAGACTGAGTTTACAAAATTGCCAGAGTATTCCTTTAACCTCAGACTAAATACTATTCTCAATGGTGAAATGCCATTGACTTTGCAGTTTAGTCCAAGACTAGCTTTACTTCATGTGCAATGTACAGTCATTTCTACTTCCCTCAGAAAACCCTGTCCCCACCACAGCTGGCCCCTCCCCCTAGCCCTGTCGCCTCCTCTTTGGCAGGATAGTGTCTAAATATATTTTTGTTCTAACTGTCGTTGTACCTGCAGTATGTTGTCAGTCTCTGAGCTGTGGTGGTCTTTCTCTTTTCTAAAAGCGGCTCTCACTCTGAGGCTCTTTGAAGGCTTTGGCAGAAGTTGCCCTTTTTTTGCTGGTCTGAGAACAGCTTTATTCTCAGGATCCAAGCAGGAGAAACTGGGCCCAGGCCAGTGCAAATAGGCCAGAGCCTTTGTAAGACCACATGGGAATTTGAATAGCAGGTGACTTAAGAGCTGACTGAACGGATTACTTTGCCTATACATTAAGCAGATAATGGCGCAAAGAGACTTTCTCATAGCTTTGTTGTTCTTAGTCTCCACATTTTGTCGTCAGATTTACGAATTGATTATTCCAAACTAGAAATGGTTCATTTAATTTACTTTTTTGTTTGTTTGTTTGATGTCACTCCCTTCCTTGTCATCTGTTTTTGTTTCTTTTACTGTGAATTTGTGCCTTTTGTCATTTTATCTTCCAATAAAACTACATTGGAGATGTGGAAAAAAAATAAAACCTGCGAAAAAAGGAATTTTATTGGTGTTGATTTTTTAAATATTTTAACCCAAAGTTAATGTTTTACGTTTTGTGTTTTACTTATAAAATGTGTGATTCTATTGTGTTTTCCCTTTACTTCCTGAGCTGCTTTATGTCTGGCATTGGGCCAAATACATGAAAAAGCAATGATGGTGGAATTGTGGTAAATGTGTTGAAATGTGTTAAATTGAGTAATGTAAAAACTCTGTTATTGTAATTTTTTACTTAATTCACATTGTCCCTTTCTGTTCCAGGTTGGCAGTTTTCTTTCACATAATTCTCCTGTTATATAGTCATAAGCAAAAATTTGTTTGGCCCCGGTCAAAAGATTTTTGGTGGATTTTTGGAAGTAAAAATAAGTTAACATATCCTTTACAGAGAACACACTTAAATATGGAATTTCCCTGCTACATTTAGTGCACAGATTCTACTTATTTGCTGACTTTAACATATTGGACAAAAATAAAACATAAAATATTAAATGTACCATAACCTTTGCACAGACCACAGACTTTTTCAATATGTGAAATAAATAATATGCACCAAATAAGCAGTAAGTGTGCATTAAAACGTGTGTTCTCTATAAATAATGTTGTAACATATTTTCATTTGGAAAATCAACTAAATGTCTTTTGATCAGAGGTGCTCAAACTTTTGCATGCCTGCATTTCAGGAAAAATTGGACCAGCTTCAGTTCACCACTTCTCCCTCAATCCCCCTGAACAGGACTGGTCAGCAGATGTGTGACACCAAGTAACCCTCATAAAAGCTATACATCCGAGTATTTTGTGTTTTGTGAGTCACAAGCCTCTTAAATGTAAAATGTGTTAAACCGTTATAAAACAGAATTTTTATTTGGATGTTATAGATCCTGGATCCACTGACCATAGGGGTGCACTTTGTAGTATAATTGAAGACTGTAGTCCATTTGTTTCTGTGCATACTTTGTTAGCCCCCTTTCACTTTGTTCTTCAATGGTCAGGAGCCTCGCAGCACCAGCAGCACTGCTGTGTCTGAGCCACTTTTTACCAGCGCAACACACACACCATCATGTCAGTGTACCTGCAGTGCTAAGAATTGTCCAGCACCCAAATAATACCTGCTCTGTGGTGGTCCAATGGGGTCCTGACTTGAAAAACAGGGTAAAAGGGGGCTATCAAAGTATTCAGAGAAACAGATGGACTACAGTCTGTAACTGTAGAACTATGAAGTGCACCTATATAGCAAGTGGAGCTGATAAATTGTAGAAACAAGGAGGTGTACCTAATGAAGTGCACAAGTTCAGTGCAATTGAGATGTTTATCATACATGAATATATCCACTACTAAGGATACTCAGTTTAATCATCGCTCAGAAAAGTTTAGTAACATTGGTCTGAAATCACAATGTTTTATCAGTCCACTCAGGCTTTAGCCAGACCTGCGGTGCTGTTGAGGTGGTCTATAGAGTTGGTGTAATGAGTCAGTGTTAGTTGCACACCATGCACTTTTAAAATTTTGAAGTTTAAAAGAGTTTAAAACAGTTAATAAAGATGTACTGATGGTGTTTCTTTTAAGGACTGGATTTGTTGTGCATGAATTTAGTGGGTAAGTATTCTGAAAGTAATTTAAATATGTAAAACGGAATTGCATCCAGAATACCGGCCTGTGGACTGTATACAGATACATACTTCATCATGTCCTTCCCCTGTATAAGTGGCATTTGGAGGCAATTGCAGATGTATTCAAAAATACAGCAAAGTAATATATATATATTTTTTTTTCATTTGGAACTAGTTTGTATTGAAAGTAATTCAGAAATGCCCTGCGATGGACTGGCAACCTGTCCAGGGTGTATCCTGCCTTCTGCCCGAAGACTGCTGGGATAGGCTCCGGCACCCCCCCCGACCCTGACGGAGATGCGGCTTAGAAAATGGATGGATGGATGGATGGTAATTCAAATGAAAATAACAGGAAAGTCTGTCAGAGTTACCCCTGAGTTCACTATCAGAGAGTATGCTAAACACATGGTTTCAGTGAATAAAGTGCTCTAGTGTTACTCTTTAATGAGTGTATCTGTGTTCAACAACTATCTCTCTCGCTCTCTCGCTCTCTCTCTCTCTTCTGCCCCCCAAGTTTTTAAAGCCCTATGCGTCCCCAGGCCCTCATTAAAACGTCACAGTGAGCGCGCCCGGGTCATACTATTACCTAACTTACAGACCACCCTCTCACCAGCACACAAACAAATCCCTTACCCACTCAGGCGCTGCAGATGGAGGCTGTGAGAGAAGGGTCTGGCTCTGTGTGTGTGTGAATGGGGACTGTAAGCCCCTTCAACTCTGCACTTGGGTCTAATCAGGATTTGGTGGTCAGATGTAGCCAGATTAACCTAAACCCTGCTTAAGGGGCCATGTTCAGCAATGGGAGACCATGATTTGGACACTGGGGGGGAAGCTGAACTGGAATGACCCTGTTTGCCACTGTGAACGTACATTACATTACACTCACGGTTTGTGAGTAAAAGGGGCGATATTTCATTTGAATTTAAAGAAAAAGTGAGCATACGAGCTGGTCTTGTGGAAAAAAGATTTGCCATAATTTTTTCTTGCTTTTGAAACAAGCAGACAAAGCTAGAGGTGCAAGCTCAAACATGTAGCTTCTGACTGTAAGTCAATTAGAAATTTCTAAACGTAAAACAATGATTAATACCACGCATTTGATTTTGGAACTACATTACTACCTTTAAATAGGATGGCAAAACAACAGCCATAACTCTAGACTTATAAGGGTAAAATTTAAATAAAATTCTCATTGGTTCCTCATACCTGGAAACATGACAGCCTGGATCAGTCATGTTGTGCTCTCGCTGAGGGTCTGGAGATCTGAGAAAACCTCATTCTCTCCTCTGAAAGTGAGATTAGTGAAGCGGGGGAATGAGTAACTGTAACAGGAGGTTGTTTAGTAATTAATAGTAAGGGCTCAGACTGAATGTTCAAGTAAAAAAACGAGAAAATAGAGCAGAATCAGTCACTGACGGACTGGAAGGCAGCCACCGCGGGCACATCCACTCCTGGGTTTTCTGCGCGCACCTGGTTTCTTTTTCCCGCTCATATTCACACAAACCACGCCCTCTGCGCCAGGATTGGACGACACTTCATGCTACTGTGATTGACGCAGTATGAACCACTAGCCAATCCTACTAAACAGGGCGGGACTTTCCAGAATGCGGGTGGGAAAAGAAAACAAAACAACGCCACACACTTTTTTGGCTGAACCCTTCATCAGACGCCGCAGAGCTTTACGCACACGACGAGAGCTAAAGGCTTCTACCTCATATTTATCTCCAAAGGTGGGCTACTTTGCTTCAACCTAACTATCTGCAGCGTTGGATTTTTTTCTGTGAATAGCTGTGGTGATACTTTTGGTAGACTAGCTTCCACAAGAAAGTCAGAGTAGAAAACTTGAGTGGATGCCTGAGGTAACTACATTGCTAATGCTGCCTGTTGGACGTTTCGAGACGTTGTGGTTTAGTTTGAATGTGTAATTCTAGACAACCGAGTCAGCCCGTTTTCATGCTTCAACTACGATAGTTACTTCTACTAAAAAAAGAGGAGTTAACTTGAAACAAAATAGTGTATCTTTACCTTTGTAGTTTTATTATTTAAATGTACAGAATTGGAAAATAGCAGCTGCCGTTTACATTACCATTTGGTAAAATTGTCACCATGAATAGACCAAACAAAATGGTCTAAAACTACGTTAAATGTCTTACTAACGTCCGCTCAAAGTAAGGAAGCCTTTTTTTTAAATTCACCTCAAAAGTTACAAGGCTTTTACCAACTTAAATTGAAAGAAGTATTTCTGTTAATTATGAATGGAAATATACTACACAGTTGAATTATATAAATCCAGTGCACTGTTTTTCATTGGCTGATCTGGTCTGTTCAGAAAGCAAATATGACAGCTGAACATAAAGAAAAGGGAATAAAGCATGAACACTAGCACTTTATCATCCCAATTCTCCATCCATTAGACCCAGTTGTTTCTAAAGGTCCAGCACCTGGCAATGAGGGGACACATATGAGTGTAGTCAGTGTATGTAACCTTGAATTTTCATTATGTGCAAAAGCTTTTCAGGCCATAAGCTCACTGATGAATGAGGAGTTATTTTGGTGTGATTAACCCCATGTCTATTATTTTGTGTGTAGGCTGGAAAATGAGCACTGGAGCTCTAAGAAACAGACGACGAAACCATGCCTGCAGGTATGATCGTCGCTGACCACACTGATACCAACGGTGAAGCATCCTTATCTGTTATGATGTCATTCTGCAGTGAGCTGGGAAGGAGGATTAAAAGTCATCCAGTGCCAGGGGACGTCATAATCTTAGGGACTGGGATATGAGATTCTTAAAGAAAAGAGGTTTTGTTCCACATTGTCCATTACCCAGTTCCCTGTAAGATGATTAAAGCAACATGCGTTCAATAGAGGGATCAGACTGGAATGTAATAGGATTGAGTAGATGTGCCAGTATCCTAGAGCTTTGCATTACTATTGTTACAAAACACAGTCTAAATTTTAATGGCCACGGTAACAGCTGGGATCGGTGCACTGCTAAAAGTCATTATTATTTAATTATCAAACAGATAAATAAACAACAGACAGGTAGATCAGAGACCACCCTTCTTTTAATTGATTTCCAGTCAAAACGGTCATTAAGTGCAGGCTAGGGTGTCCACCATTTGCCATTATTACAGTTTCAGTTCTTGTCAGGACGTCTGCATTCCGTTTTGTAAAGAAATCCGCCGGGACAGTTTTCCACCCCTCCAAAGTTCAGTCTTAGAAGTCGGTTTTATTTTCTGCTTCTTATAATCCAAGTGATCCCAAACACATTCAATGATATTGAGGTCTGGACTCTTACGTGGTCAGTTGATTGTTGAACAGCAGCTAATCATGACTGTTTTAAGGTGGAAATGTCAAATAAAGGGTGGTCTGACTTTTATACCATACAGTAGGTAGATAGATAAACAAAGAAGAGAACCATTATGGAACTGTTAGGGAACCTTTACTTTTGTGTGAGCTAATATTGCATTTAATTAAAATAAATAAATAAAGCACAAATCAGATCTTGTGATTGTAAAAGGCCTATATTAGTGAAACATGCTGCTGCCCAGAAAGGTTGTATATGGTCCAGACCTGATGATTGTTGTTATTGGTTATGTTTTTCATGTAAAGACTTGCAATTATGTTCAACATTACCGAATATCAAAAAAGACCATGGCACTGGTGTGCTAGTGAAACACTGAGATCAGCCAGATTGTATTTGTGGATAAGTTGATAAATAAGCTTGATAAATATAAGGACCATGCTTTTGACTAAAATTCAGAGCGAACTGTTTACCAAGCAGGCAAGCAGACTGCTGTGTCAGTCTTACCCGAGGGAAGGTCAAGAGATTAGAGCACAGCTTCAGTATGACTGATTCATCAGCCCTGTAGGCCCAGCAGTTCTTCGAACATCTCCATGCACAGTCATGTCCCAGTGTGACAAGGACTTTTTCTGTACTAATTATATTAGAGCTGAAACAGAGTTCACATTTACTATAGATGAAGTTGAAAGAATAGTCTAGAATTATTTTTGTCATTCTGTTATACTATTTAAATATAATGTCTGATTATAAGATTAATGATAATCATTGATTACAGAAGTACAAACCTGTACTTCTGACTTTTTTCTGTTTTGTTTATGTCAACAAATGAGAAAAATGAGGCAAAAATAGAAATCATTGGGTTTCTTTTAGGAAAAGAGCAATGTATGTGTAAGAGCTTTTCATCAAATTTAAATTACAATAACATATTTCCTCTCCTGGTGGTCTCAACTGACAGTTTAAAATCTTCATTTGTGTCAAAGAGCTACTAATGAAAAATAGTCAAATTACGCCATACTTTTGTTATTTCTAGTGACATCGGCAACTTTAAAGAGCTAATAGTTGGAATAGAAGGAATGAACGGACGAACAAATAAACAAGTGAGACTAGGATGGAGGCAAATAGACTGGTACTTGTATATATTTGTCAGAGTAACAGGAAAAAGAAAGAATTCTAGGGAAAATAATAAGGTTATGAAGGATCAGCTGTTAATAAAATATTTTCCTGATCAATTACAAAACATTGTGTTACAAGTAGTTTTACCTCAGAGAAATTGGAATAAATTACCCAGAGTGTAGATGGAAAGCATTGCTAGGCATGTTTATTTCAGGCTTTTAGCTTTAGCCTTGCAGTTCTATGCTGAACCTTTTGTCTATCTCCAGAGGAATGTGAGTTTTTAATCTGTCTATGTAGGATGAGGGCAATATTCACATTGCGGGAGCAAATAGTCTTATAAACCGGCTTAGCATCTGACGCCGTTCAGTTGCATTACCCAAGTTCAGTAACAAAACACTCAGTGAAGCGGAGATCAGCGTACTGAGCCCTCTCACGCGGCTGGCCTGCTCCAGATCACACGCCCTAATCTCACTCTCCACATGCTTCCAAAAGCCCATATTCCTACTTCCACTGGGGCTGGGACGCTCAGGAACTGATGGGTGAAGCCAAGGAACCTACAGCAGAGATCAGAAATCTGTCTGATAATCAAAAAACTGTCTGAAAAACACGCTTTTTTATCTGTTAGAGCTTTTAAATTTAGAACTTTGGAGGATTCATGTGAAAAGTTCTGCATGGACTAGGAATCTTCATGGAAGTTGTATTTGATTAAAAAGGGTTGAATTTGGAAGAAGGTTTTTTTTTTTCAGAAACCATCATCATCATATTGAGAGAACACAAAAAAAAACAAAGACCACAGAAGAGTAACCTGCAGAAGGAAAATTTAAGCAAGATTTCAAGAAGTCGCCTGAGATCTAATTGATCTTTCTGTTCTTTTTGCTCATCTGTTTTCATCGTCATCAGTCTCCATCTACTCAGAACTACTCTTTCTAAATTGTTTTTGTACACGTTGGGTCAAAACAGTTCTTCGGCTCCTGCCTTCGTTCCAACTGTCCAGCAGCAGTGGCAATAATATGGCGGGAGTTTTGGAAGGTCCGCGGTTGCGTTCGGATAGCAACTCCAGCACGGCGTCCAGCAGAACATTGCTGCGCCAGAGGCTCTCTCAACTCCTCACATGTGTGGAGGACCTCAGCTCTGATGATGAGGCCACTGAGGAGGTGTCTCGCACCCTGGATGAAGCCTTCCAGCTTTGTGGGCGATATAGTGGAGAGTTCTTCAGGTGTTTTGTCCTGTAGTCAATCTGGTTGTCTACATGTGCTTGATGTTATACCTTGATCAATTTTCCTTCACTTTCCATTTGGTCCATTGCTCCTTTATTTATCCCCTTGCTGATTCTCAGGTCTTCTGATTGGTGTCATTTTATAGATACTACTTTGTACTTTTGTCAGATGCTGTAGGTCTTAAAGGATCTTTGAATGGATGCTTCATATAATGTAAAGGTTGTTTTTACTGGAATTGTCCATTCAGTGCAACCTTTATTTTTAAGAGTGTGCTTGTTGTGTTTGGACTGTTTGGATGTTTTAGTTAAGACTTCCATTTGGACAGGCTAGCTGCTGAATTTTACTGTGTGTGTTTGCCAATTAAATTTTCTTGTTTCAAACAAAAGTAACAAAATAATATGATAGGTTGGAGTATTTCAATGTAATTTCTTATTTAGCCGCTTTTTTTTGCAATTCCATTTGTGGTTAGTACATCAGCAGAATGGAAACTGACTTGGATATTTTTTAATTAATACAATCCCCATTCCCCTGTAATTCTGTTACCCCATTAACTAGGATACTGTTTCTGATTTGAGCTTCTATCAAGCAGTGAGGGCTGAAAAGGGAGAGGTGAGAACCCCCTGCTGTAAAATCAGCCTCTCTACAAAGATGGTTGTGATTTTATTAAAGAAAAACATACATAGGACAACTAAAGGGCTAAAATTGCAGTGTATAATTACAGTGAAAAGAACTGAATTCATTTATTAACTTCCTTTGACCTTTCTCAGTGGTTGTAGCAGTTGAACCATCTCCATTTCTGTCTGTCTGTCTGTCTGTCTCTCATTCTCTCTCAGACTGCACATGCTGACATGGAACGTCGCTACAGCAGAGCCTCCAGATGACGTAAGGTCACTGTTGCAGCTGGATTCTGACTCCCCTGCTGACCTTTTTGTGATTGGGTGAGAAACTGGCGTGATTTTGATGTTTTAAACTTTAGCTGATAAAGGAGATTATTATTTTAATAAAATAAAATAGGATTTCATATTTGAAATAGGATCACATTTATGGTTCAAAAGTAATGATGGGGAATCTTCACCATTGCAGTCTGCAGGAGGTGAGAGCCACTCCAGTAAAGTATGTCTCTGATCTGATAGCAGAAGACTCATGGAGCCACCTCTTCATGAACACCCTGGGGCCAAATGGCTTTGTCAAGGTATGGAACACTGCTGTGTGTATGTTCTGTGTGATTCAGTGATTATATATTTAAGTCTTGTTTACGAGTGAGGAATGTGGCAAAGTTTATTATATTTAATGTGCTTACGGAGCATAGAGCCTGTCCAAAGCAGTGGTGCTAACAGGCTAAAGTTCTGGAGCGTAAAGAAGAGTACATACTAAAACATTTTTTTAATGTAAAAGGTTCAGCATCAAAACAGCTCTCACATTTTAAAAGGCTGTTATGATGTTACGTAAAATGATGTTATGAAATTCAGTGTTTTAAAAGAATGGAGAAAATTTTAATAAATTTACATCAATTAAATTACATTAAAAGAAACAAAAAAAGGGCAAAATGGGCAAACAGTCAGCTATTTGTTACTGTGTTGTTCATGAAGTTACTATACACTCCCTATTGTCTACAATTGTTTATAATAATCTTATAATAGTCTTTTTGAAAGTGCAAGTACTTGCTCAGTGTTCTAGATGTACTGATGAAAACCATCATACACACTTAAAAGTGTTATCACAGTGTGATGTCATCGATTATGATAGTGATACCATGTTGTCATGTAGCCCACCTCCACTCGACAGTAATACTGTTATTCTCTGTTACTCATTTATGCAGTTGACAGTAGAGTAGGGGCACAATAGTTAGTTTCAGACAATCTCTCATTAAGGCCTGCTGTAAGCTGGGATGGTGGAGAACACTGGCCTCTTTGTGTTTCACCAGTGGATTTAGGTGATGCAATCACAAATTTGATTGGTCAACCATTTCTAACTGGGGTAATTAGCTGTGAGTTTAAGCTCTGTGTCCTCACCCCTCTACCACATGCAGGAATTCTCAGGGCAGGTCAGTTCTCGCCATCCTTTCTCCATGGAGCTTCGCTATTGTGAGCTCCCAGGCTGAAAAATGCCACAAATGCCAAAGACTGTTCTCATGACTGTGGACCCACTAATTGAACTACAATCGTGACACCTCAATGGCCTGCTAAACTGCTCTTTTGCAATGTTATGTACTGTATGTAAATTGTATGCATGTGTGTTTGTGTATGTTGCCCCCAGGTGACCTCTGTGAGGATGCAGGGTCTCCTCCTGATTGTCTTTGCTAGGCAGGTGCATCTTCCCTTTATTCGGGACATCCAGAGCACATACACCCGCACCGGCATTTTTGGCTATTGGGTAACTCTCTTTTTTCAGTGGAAGAGTTTTTCTGTTGGAAACTTAGCAATGAAAGTTAACAGCTTGAACAGTATTTGTATAGGATTTTGACATATAACCACTGATATATAACCACTGATTGTTCAAAACTGAGATGTACACAAAGTCTTTCAGAGTGGTTTAATATGAAACAAAAACAGTCATTTTGTTTACTATCCATGATGGATAGTAAACAATAGTGAACTAATAATCTACGCATTTTAGGCCAAAATTTTTATCTCAAAACTATCACACTATTCAGATAGCGGGTGAAGCATCAAGCCGTGTATTCGTAACCATTTCATGTAATAGCTTTCTGTGATGTAGTTTCAGAGGCATTGAACATTTTTGGTGTCTGATTCATATCACCACCACCGTGAAACTAATCTGGCTCAGTAAGTGTCTGTAGAATTAGCCCGAATGACCATTACATCTTAACCATTTAATTATGCAGAATTTCCCTTTAACAGCTCGGCGTGGTTTAAGGTAGATGTGCAAATATAACACTTTATGGCCAAAAGTTCTTTACTTTTACTGTCAGATTGTTTGATTTCTGATGTTTCTTTACCTGTGTAGGCGAAATAAACATATGAACCACACTAGCTTCTCTCTCTTAACCCAAGTTGCAACATTAGTGGTTCTTTAATGGTATGTTATTCAGTGATAAATTACTTGACTATTTAACATGAATTAAATGAAGTGTTACGTTCAAAGTTGAAGACAGCTGGCTATTTGCCACAATAAATCATGCTTTATTTATTTTAATATATATTTTTAAAAAATATCAGTTTCAGTTTTTTTTTTAAACTCTGGTGTTATTTACATTTTGCACAGCAACCCAACTTTTTGGAAATGGGGTTGTATCTGTAACTGCAACACAGGTTGGCCAAAATAAAAATAATAAAGTGCCATGCATGGAAAAAAGGCCAATTCCAGTCTTGGATGATTTTGATTGTGGACTCCTAATTTGCTGCAAATAGGGTATAAAATTGCTTGTTATATTAGCCTTGTAATGCCAGTGCAAAAATAAAGCAGCCAACTTTTTGACCATCATGGCAGAACGGCTACATTTGGGCTAACAAGAAAACTGTGTAAATGTGATTTATTAAAAATCTATTCTTTGAAAATGAGGCCAACTATGTAACCTCCTATCCTATCATTGGACTTGGACACTATAAATGTATGTATGCTCAGAGTAGAGGATTTTTGCTGAACTGTTTCTTTAAGACTCTCAAGAATATTTACTATGCTTTCTAAAAACTGAAGAAATGAATGAAGTCTTTTGTAATATTATAACTCCACAGGGGAATAAAGGTGGTGTGTCAGTGCGTTTCTCCTTCTATGGGCACATGCTTTGCTTTCTGAACTGTCACCTGGCAGCGCATATGAACTATGCTGTGCAGCGTGTGGATGAGTTTGAGTATATCCTGGACTCACAAGACTTTGACTTCTACAACACGCCGCATGTGCTTGACCACAAGTTAGTGTATACAGATATACTGGAAACTACACATAAAGGACAACCTCACACAAGTACAATAGTTTTTGTAGTATTTATAGCACTTAAGTTCATCCTCATTTTATATGATGTAATACTCTAGTACTTTGTGTACAGTACTCTGGTTAGAGACCACTCTTTCATACGCTTAATTTCCTGTACTTAAGTCTTTTTCCACATATTTTTTGTACAACAACAATGTGTGTGGTTCTCACATGCACACACTGATGCTCCATTGTGTGTGTAAGGGTAGTGTTCTGGTTTGGTGACTTGAACTTCCGCATCGCAGACCATGGCCTGCACTTCCTGCGCTCCTCCATCAACAGCGGCCGCTTCAATCTGCTGTGGAGCAAAGACCAAGTGAGTCAGACACACAAAGACATGCACACTAACCAAACAGAATCCTACAGACCTCTGTAAACATCCCCTGGTCATACAGTGTATGAATAAACTGTTTGCACTCTCTCTATGATGTGAATGTGCATCACTGCTGTACAAATATCATCCTGTATGTGCATATATGTTTGTATGTGTATCCTGTTGTGTTCTTTCTGTGGATTTTCTTCTTCGGGATGTATCAACCGTGCTGAATGTGCAAATGTTGTCTTTGCTACTCTAAATTGGACATGTGTGTGTGTCTGTATTAGCTGCTGATGATGAAGCAGAAGGAGCCGCTACTGCAGCAGTTTGAGGAAGGGCCTCTGCAATTCAAACCCACATACAAATTCGACCGCTTCTCTGAGACGTATGACACAAGGTAAAAACCCCTTACACTGTCTTTTCTCAGAACACACATATACAGTACATACAGTACTGGGCAGAAGTCAAAGACCCTTCATTTACATAATTTCCAATCAAAACGCCCATGAATTACAGGTTATTTCATTTTCAGTGTCAGAAAAAAGCAGAAAGCACAGATTTTTTACAGAAAGTTACACAGAAGCTGTTAAATATCAACATTTACAGCTTTTAGTCCTTTCTCTTTGTGTCTGTTACAGCTTCCATTCTTTGAAAACCCTGTTTTCATCTTAGAAGTTGGTTATGGCTTCTGCCTCTCCCAATTAAAAATGTAGACTCACCAGTTCATAAAAACTCCACAAGCTTAGTTGTCCATTTTTGGAGGTTTTCTCAATAACGGTTTCTTGACAGCTGCACATCCTTTCAGATAGTGTTGAGTTGACTCATCACAGTGGAAGGATGGACAGAAATACCTGTGGATTTTCAGATCTGAAGCAAGAGTGGAGCTTGATTTTCTGCTCTTTCTCAAAGATGAAAGCTTTCTGTATGGTTTTTCTGATGGTAACAGCTTTGGTAATCTATCAGGTCTTACATGGTTGTCTCTGTACCTTTTAATTGCTTTTTGGTAACTATTTTTTCATTTCCTTAAACTCTTTTCTATGCAAGTTGTTATCTTGTATCTCCTCAGAAATATCTTCTTTAGCCATGTTAAATACACACATCTGTGAGAAACTATAAGGTGGCCAAGGTGTATTTGGGTAATTGCTTGTACTAAAATGTTAGCATCTCTTTGAAAGGGAACATAATGTTAGTGACATTAATGTCACTTTAAGAACAGCTTTTGTTGGGAGGACACAGCTGAAACTTGGTTTTAAGATTGGAACGATGGAAGAGTTAAAGTAGCAATAGATGTGCAAAAGTTAAGAGTAGACAAAATACTGATGGAATTGATTTTATATTTAGTAATAGAGGAATTTTCTACAAATATATTTTCTTCTTTTTAATTCTTAATGACCATTTTTATTGGAAACTGAATTTCAAAAGTGTGGTCTCTGGCTTACACAGTACTGTACTCCATGTGTACAGTACAGTTAAAGAGTTTGACAGTAATGGCCAGCAGTCCTTAAAGGAGAGAAAAACATGTTGAACTGACAGGCTTGCTAAAAGATCTCTCTGGGTCATCTCTCTGTCTGCTTTCTTTCTTCTCACAGCGCGCAGAAGACATGGCTTGGTTTTAAGTAAGATTTACTAAGAATGTCACTTTTCTCACGTGGTTCTACCTTAACCTCCTCACATGCCTCAGTAAAGAGCACTGAGTTATAGCCTCAATAACTCACCATGCCATTTCCCACCTTTCCTGCACACCAAACGCATATTATGCATCTGCTGTTTATCATGACTGTTGCCATGGCAAATTGCATCTCCCTACACAATGGTTAATAGCAGGAAGCACTATATGGAGGCATTTTGTGTAGTAAGAGGCTCAGAGTTTAGGTGAGATTAGGGATTCTGTATTCATCCACTACACTTTGTGTGATTAGAGCTATGACGTGAGAATTAGTTCCAGTGCAGTGAGCAGTGGTCTGGTCAGTACCTCTGTGGGAGAGCTGGTGTATGTCAGTGGGAGGTGAGCCACTCCAGCACAGTGTGTGAACGTGTTGTCTTGCAGAAATAACACTCTCACACTACTGCATGGTACAGAAAGGTGTCCCATACATTATTGTTGAACCATTCTTAAAAGTAGCAAATGGAACCAGCCGATGTGGCTGTAGGTTTTTGGTCCAAACAAGCTGGAGCACACCTGATTCCACTTTTAATCCACGTTTAATCAGTTGCTCAGCCTTCAAACAGCTGATCATGTGCAGTCCTGCTACACTGGAATGAAAACCTGCAACCACACTGACCCTTTGTGGATAAGATCAGACACCCCTGATGTAAAGGTTCCATACCAGCTGAATGTTTTTCAGAGAACCCTACATTTTAGTCAACAACCATTCAGAAATCTTTTTTTTAAAAGGGTACTGTGTACACAGAGGCACTAAAACAGCGTTTCGTGTCTATAAATTTATTTATTTATTTTTATTAGAACTCATACCAAAGTGTTTTTTGCCCTGACATTTGGAATTACATGGGGCCCTTTTTTATACTTCTGGTGCTTTTTTTTTACGCATAGAGAGGCTTAAAAATATCTATGAGTGCGTTTGATGGCTCAATTTATACAGCCTTGGCATTGCAACTTATCTGCTAAGTATAATGTGCTCATTTGTTTAATAGGTAGCTGTCTGTGTTCTGTATAACTGTCTTAAAACCAGGTGCTTCAAGAGGTGCGGACCTGAACGGTGACGTCATGCATAATATGCTATAAAGACAACAATATACACATATAACTGACACAACAAACTGCTGATGTACTCCCTGCACAGTCTGCTCTTGAGCTGTGGGTGAAATGTGTGGAGTGGCACATCCATATATGACTGTTCACATATGGTGCTGTAACTGGAACCTGAATGCACTGAGCAAGAGATTAAACGATGATAAAAAATGATAAAGTATGATAACATTTTTCATAATTATTAATAATATTTTCAAAATAATATTTATATATCATAATATAAGCCTTTAGAGCTTAGAAAAGCTCTGCATAAATTTTCATTTTTTGCACCTCAATCTGGTTGTATTTTAGCAACACACCCATAAAGCTTTCAGCTGTTGCTAAGGGGAGTGATTGGCTTGCTGTAATGAAAATACAGAATAAACTTATACTTTAAAACCTACAATAGCCATGAAATGTTTATCAATGAAACATGAAATACAACCTCTACTCTAAAACAAGCACATGTGGGTCTTAAGTGTATAAGTAAAACAAGCTCTTCTCTAAAACAAGCACACATAGGTCTTAAGTACGTTCAAATTATTTTAGAGCTCAGATCTTTTTTATGAATTACTTTTAGCACTTGCAGTTAAACAGTCCTAAAATCTGGAGGTGTTGCCACACCCACAGTACCCCCACTTCTGTCATTCCTGTTTAAAACATACATCTGCATGTGATGTTTTGGTCTGTAGAGGTAGATCCAAGCATCTGTAGAATGTGAGTTGCTTTGCATGTTACTTTTCATTCGTGTTGTTCTTGTCCTTGTCAACAGATTATTTAACAAGTTAACAGTGACCTATCATGTCCGGTAGGGGGCAGTGTTAATCCAGTTGTCAGTCCAGTGTGGTAGTATAAGCTCAGTTTTAAATAGTGTGACTGCTTCTATAACTGCAAGTTGAACTGGTAATTTAATCTGAAAGGCTACTGTTGCTTAGAATGAATGGATAGTTACCAGTTAGCACTTTGCAAATACAGCCACACTAAATGTTTAGTCTAGCTATTCTCTTAAGCATTGAAGTGACTGATCTGGACTGGACTCCTTCACCATAATTTGTATGCCTCCTCTCATCATGTGCCTGTGACTGGTCAGTGGGAAGAAGCGCAAGCCGGCCTGGACAGATCGGATCCTGTGGCGGATAAAACCCACAGATGAGGAGGAGTGTGGGTCGATAGCAGACGATGAAGAATTGCCCGTGAAGGTGACTCAGGACATATACACCTGTGATCCATCCTATGGAGTCAGTGATCACAAACCTGTCATCGGCACCTTTAACCTGGAGGTAAGCAGTGCTGAACAGAACAAGAATATTTAATAGTTTGGAGGTCACTATAAGTTAGTTCTAAGACTTTGTACACCTTAATCAACTAATGAGCTGATGAGCTTTCCAACCAATTAGCACTCAGTAATTTTCAAGCTACCGTCCCACTGCCCAACACATTTTGTATAGAAAAAGAGAAAGATGGTAAATTGTCTTTGATTTTTAATGGAATACATCATTCTGCTTTCCAAAACAAAAGGACATTCCTTCATACATGTCTAAAAACATGTTTAAATTTTCATTTGTAGCCATTTAGCTCCATTCAGTCCCAAGCACTGCACTGAGTGAAGGGCCACACCTACAGAGAGAGAAGCCAGTTATGTTTCCTTAAACTCCCAGCCATGAATGGGATTGCTGGGGGTGACCACCCAACAACAGACCCAACTAGGGTTGTTCATCATTAATCAATAGTTGATTAACTGTGGTTAAGAATTTAGTCAACTGCATTATAAAATCTTAACAGCTTTCAGTCTTCTGTTAGCCTAAATTCATTGACAGTCTTTGCTGAATTAATCATGATGTAAAATTCTATTTACATGGGGCACCATGTAATCATTAATTATACAATGCAACAAAGCAGTGAGACATTAAGCTGCAAAACAGATTCAAGTGTAGGAGCATTTTACAAAGAATGATGGTGGTGTGCATTGCCGGTACCGTGACACTGAAAAATAATTACACCATGAGTACATTGTTAAAAAAGGCACCTAGTCATTACTTTGGTAACTGAAAAGAGAACTCGCAAAATACATTAAAAAGACAAGATGGTAATAAACACTGTCAACAGTGAGGATTTCAGGATCTGACTAGCTTCTTTTAAATTGAAATGTGGATGCACACTTGAGGGAGAAGAAAAACTTAGAACTGTAGCTCTCACAGCTGACCACTGGACTTTTCTGACCACAGCCAACTATATCATGGTTACCAGCTACCACATTGAGCGAAAGCAGTGAGTAAAAACATACATCCTGTGCACAGAAAGCATTCCAGTTAGATTTAAATGTATGTTTGAGGGAAGAAATATACATTTCCTCTTATAAGCCTTACTTATTTAACACCTGTCAATGATTGAGCAATAACTGTTTGTTGGAGTTATCAATAATTGATTAAGGAAATTCTTTACATTTTTGCAACTCTGAAGTCAAAGCTTAGATGGATGCACCATCTAAAGGAAAGGAAAGGAAATTCAGTGGATTTTCCTAAAAGGAGAATCTGTTTCTACAAAGCTGTTCTACAAGCACAACAAGTTGATCAAATTAAACATTATATCTCTGTGTCAGGACAGAATGTCTTGACCTGCAAGTACATTTCTTGGCTGTCACATCATCTTCAGCTGTGGTTTCCTGTTTCTTTCACTTGTTCTTAGAAATCTGGTTTATCTCTGAACTGACCAACTGCCGGCCATGTCTGCTTCTAAGTGTATAAAAAGGCCCTTCTGTTCCAAAATAAATTAGTATATGTGTCTTTGCTTCTTACGCACTCATGGAACTCTGATGGAGAACAACCAGACAGAGAGAAGTCAAAGTGGGATCAGATAGGGACAAAGGAAACCATTTCTTGCAGTAGTTGACCAAGAATGCTGCCATGGTCAGTTGAACTGTGTATATCCTGTGCATAAACACAGGTGTTGGGCAAGAATATACTCAACTTTCCACAGATATTTGTCCTGTTTCCAGCCAGGAGGAGTGACTTGTGTGATTTCTCCTCTTTTCTCTCAGCTGCAGAAGAAAGTGGAGACGCCACTGGTGTGTGTGAGTGCAGAAGGCCAGTGGAGCGCTGATGAAGACGCAGTGCTCACTTACACCATTCAGGAGAAGTTTGACGCTTGCACCTCAGACTGGATTGGCCTCTACAAGGTCAGATACAGGCATAGAGAGACAGAAGTGGAGGAAATGATGTACAGACAGAAAGAGAGATATGTAGATATATAAATGATATATACAGAGATATGGAGAGAAAGTATGAGCCAGGGTAGAAAAGAAAAACTAGATGGATTGAGTGAATATTTCAGTGCTTTCAACTGAATATCTACTGTATCTATAATGTTGGGTCACTTACCATTGACAGTATTTTTTCAATTTCCCTGTACTTTGAAAAGAACAGGAAACCTGTTTACTCAAAACACGAATCGAAGCATTTGGGCAGTTACTGAATTCTGTGAATAAACATTTATGCGAAATGTATTTTTGTAGAACATTTTATTGAGTTTGTCAAATGTTTTTGCTGTATATTTATATTATTTATTCTTTCAGAGATAGGACTAGTTTTTCATAGAAACGCATTCACAGTGAAACTCATTGAAATTATTGTTTGTGGTAATTGACAGCACAGTGCAGAGGACATAATGCTATATATGCAGTACTGAGTAAGAAAATGAGTGTAATGTGGTTAAATCTGTTTAGCGGTTAATGTTTCACGTTATGCTCTGAATGTAGATTGGCTTTAGAAGTGCCTTGGATTATATCGCCTTTGTCTGGGTCAAGGAGGATGCGATCGCTGATGTTGATGAAGTTGTTCAGGTAAATATTGATGTTATTTAACTTAAAATACGTAAAAGTTTGTAAAATGAATCTTTTGTTTAGAGAGCTGTTGCAGGTTTGCATGTGTCTTCACTGTTCGAGTATTTTGTGTGTTTTTCTTAACTTCCTCAGCTAAGCATGAAGAGAGATGACCTCCCCCTGCTGGCAGGGGATTACATTCTGGGCTACTTCAGCAGAAACATGCAGTCCCTGGTGGGCCTCAGCCCTCCTTTTCAGGTAGGGTTCATCATACACAAACGCACACACACAGAAGACTCAAACTGCACATGAACAACATAAAGCCTTAAAGGAGAAAGTAGGCATTATTATTACATTATTATTTTTAGTCAATCAAATTGCAAATGTGAAAATAGATCAGGACTAGGAATGTAAATGATTAATCAATTGACCATTAACTGACAGATTGTTCAAACACTTGTTTTGACCAACGTTATGAGTTTTAAAAAAATCATTCATATAATGTCCAATAAACAACAGTTTCCATTTGAATAGGTAATACGCAATATAGAAATTTTAGTAGTCCATCACTGTGTATTCTAATGTTTGTCAACTTTTTAGTTTTTAGTATTTGATGATACAATCATATATTTTGTAGTTGTCAGCCCCTCAGTTTAAACAGAACCAGGTTCTTAGGTAGGGTACATTTAAAACAGATTTGGGCCATTTACTTTAAACACATGTTAGCCTGGCCCCCCTATCAATACAACATTTAACAGTCCATATAAGAAAAACTTTTCAATCTCCGTACATTAATACAGAACTCAGTTGATATGTGCAATCAGTAGTGTCTGTATATCAAGTATATTACAAGCGCTTTGAACACGGCCAGTCAGATTTTAGGACTCAGGCATATAATTGATATTTTCATAAACAGATGTTGGTGTACACTTTCAGTTAGTAAGTCACTGCATGCTTTGGTCTGTGTGTTTAAGATAATGGAGTCTACACTGGCTCTGCTGGAGGGCCTGGTGCCTGAAAACATTAACGGACTGGACAAGTAACAGAGAGGCAGAGGTCAGCTGGACCTGTAATCACCAAGCATCTGAGAGTCTGAGTTCTCTGCCTGTAGACTAGCAGCTGGCTCACTGTATCATCACTCTTCTGGAGAATTACAGTACCGGCACTGAAAAAAGTAAATGCATTGAATTTATTTGATTCAAATATGTACATAATTGCCACATAAAAAAAACATATTATGAACACAGTATTGTTTATTGACTTTTGGCAGTAATTTTGTTGATGTAACATATTTTATTAACATGAAAATGATGTACACATTTGAATCAACTTAATTCAGTGGCGTCTCTTCACACCATGACCATGATTGACCACAGTGCTGCTCTATTTCTGATACCACAGGTCACCTTCTTTAAAGTGCCTACCCACAACATACACAGTAAATTAAATGCATGTTTATAGCTCTTTCTTGCCAGCAGAGGGCCAGGACTGTCCTACTGCTTTACAGCAGAGGTTCTTATCTGCAAAACGATGGTGTGGCTGCAGGTTTTACCATCAATCAGCTCAAATAACTGCTTAAAAGTGTGAAGACTGAGACCAGCTGATTGGAATCATTGACAAGTGGAATCAAGTGTGCTTCTGTTTGATTGGATGGAAAACCTGTAGCCACACTGGCCCTATGGCAAACAAACTTGCTGAAGACAGAGAGGAGAATGATATGCATTGATGGACAAAGTGTGAGAGCACAGGAAATGAATGGCTTACTAGCCCTTAGAAGTCAAGAGTTATTATATTTGTTTTGCTATACTATGCAAATGTAATGACAATTATATATTTACAGTCATATGCAAAAGTTTCAAAACCCCTGGTCAAATGACATGTTTGATTTCTTTTTCCAATAAGTTAAATTCTGCAAATAAACAGTCATCTTGCATTAACATATGCAGAGGATGTGTGTAGAGGATGTGTGCTTATTTACATAAATCAACAAAACATGTTATGTGACCAGAGCTGCCAAAAAAAATTTGCATAGTACTGTATATATTTACATAGCGAGTTATACAATTAATTACATTTGCATTTAATTTACAGTCTGTATGAACATACTCAAGTCTGCACATCTGATTTTACTTGCTATTTGTGACAAAATAAACATTTTTTTTATTTTTTCCAGAAAAAAAATACTATGTTCAAATCCAATATGGGCCAAAAGTTTAGCATGTATAGTGGAATTTCTCTGCTTGTTTCATTGAACTACAAGAGCAAAAATACTATTAACAGAACAGAAGCAGCGATAACTGTGACTTCTAAGGGTTAGTCGATTGTGCTGATAGTCCACTCACAGTATTGGCCAATCTCAAAATAGCTGAAACTAGCAATATATAACTATATATAGCTATATATATAACTAAAGATGGCATAAGACCACCTTTTCTTCTCCAGAAGTGATCTGTCTTCTTTAAAACTTTAAAAACTACTATGATTTAAAGTGAATGATTTGAAGTTTATTAAAAAGTAATCGATCATGCTGAAACTGCTCAAACACACTGCTACCCCACAGGAAGAAATACACAGCTAAACGTCATATAACATATTGGCCCTTACTCACGCAGATTTTACCAACATTTTACCAACTCACTTGTGGTAGTAATGTGCATAAAATTAAGTGTAATGATTTAACACCATGAAAAATATGCTTGATTTTTGCACATGGCAGTCCAGTATATAAGTGGATTTACTTTTTTTTACATGCACATTGGTATAAACAAATGCCATAACTGTTCCATGACACTGCCCAAAAATATACAAATACAAAACACAGCTAGTACAGAACATATAATACCATAGTAGTGTTTAAACATGTTGTTGTAAGGAAATAATTACAGTACACAGTAAAAAAATATATATTTTGTTTATTTTATGTCGTTGGCTCATGAGCTGCTGAATTATGACTGACATGAAACATGCATGAATTTGGGCGTTTAGGTAAATGATATGTAAAAAGCACTGAACGTATTTATCATTTGGGCTCAATTCCACATCAAAAGTTGAATAGATCAGGTGCAGAGTAGCTAGGAGATCAAATCTGCACTAATTTTATACAACTTTGCTAAGTAACGTGCAATGTGAGCATGTGCTGTTTCAGGCCGGATTTGTTACATTAGTTCACATTCACTCTTTTTTTCCCTACAGCATTTTCTGCTGATAACCCATATCAGACTGCTGCAGTCTCTAATGACAACCAGTAAAGGCGCGTAACAGATAAAATAGATAAGGTCATTACAAGAGCAATGCCCAGTACATTTATGTTAATAAGATCTCAGTCACTGCTGATGAAACCTAAAGTAAAAACACCATGAGCACTGGCTTTTATCTTATATAATTTTGGAAATATATATATATATAAAAAAGTGATTTTCAAGAGCTTTTAAATACCCAAGTACTCTTCAAAAGTCATAAGAAGTGTGTTTGGCATATACACACAGCAAACCTTGTTCAAAGCTAATTGGACTAAAGTTTTTGGGCTGTTATTGCATATACGTCCTACAGATGGCAGTGTTGGCATTTCAATAATAATTCTGACCAAACCTGCTATCAAAAATTGTTATATTCGAATTACCTGTGAATGATTTTCAGGTGAAAATGGTTTGCTGTTTGGACAGATTTATTAACGGGCCTGAGAAAAAAAGCTACTGACATAAAAAATGACTGATTTCCAGAGGTAACAGAGTTTAAGGCCTTTGATTTATTTATACTTGATTATGCAGATGACAGAGGAGAGCAGATAAAATCAGTTGCTCATCTTGACCCCATAATACAGAGGGTTAGATAAATACTATTACGCTTCCTGAGTGGGGAAATGGGGATGAAAGCTTACAGAGCAGAAATAAAAGTAATGTACTTGCACACCTGTGTCACTATGTGACTGTCAATGGAACACTAATGAAGCTTTCTCTACAGCTGAGAATTTAACAAGTGTGAATTATTCCAAATATCCTAAAGCTTCATCACAGGACTGTAATAAAAGTCAGGGAGAAAATCCAGTACTGTGCAAAATCTAGAGATCACCCTTCATGTATTTAATTTCCAATCAAAAGAGTTATTAAGTGCAAGTTATTAATTTTTCAGGATATATTTCTGAAAAGATTAAATATAATACTTTTGCATGAGAAAAGGCGAAGTCATAGAAAAATAAAAGAAATACCAGGAGTTTCTGATACTGGAGTTTGTACAGACAATGGGACTCCTGACAACGGTGCAACACCTGGTAGGCCACCAAAACTGTCCCCAGCAGATAAACAGCACTTGAATCTTTCATCTTTGAGAAAGAGGAGAAAATTAAGCTCTGCTCTTTCTTCAGATCTAAAAAATCCACAGGTGTTTCTGTCCATCCTTCCACTGTGAGAAGACGATTCAGTGGGTCTGAAAGGATGTGTAGCTGTCAAGAAGCTGTTAAAGCTGAGAAAAGAAGCCACTGGTGTTCTCAGGACAATGGATTGACCACCTCAGAGTCCAGAACTCTGGGATGCCTTGGATTGAGTTAAGAAGCAGAAGCAACTTCTAGGACTGAACTTTGGAAGTGTGTCTCCTGAAAGTAATGGAAGCTGTAATAAAGGCAAAGGGTGGATACACTAAATATTGATGAATATCATATTAAGTGGCCGAGGCTTGTGTGTAATTTTCTTTTAAAATATGTTCTCTGCTTTTTTCCCCTGACAAAAAAGAATAACTTGTACTAAATGGCTTTTGACTGGAAATTAAATAAATAAAGGTGGTAAATTTGTACACCCTTTGTACATAACAAGGAAAGTTTAACTGCAGTGGACAATGATTTTGTTTTTGATATATTAATAAATGTTCAAATCCTTTTTATGCTTTCATGTTTTCCAGCCACTGCCTAGCAGAATGAACACTAATTTCAGTATATAAATTAAAGTTATGTTGCATAATAATATTCCGTATTCAGCAGTGAGCAAGTCACACACCATACTTTGTTTATTTCATTTCCAGTCATCACAGCCACTAAGAACAAGTTATCCCATTTTCAAAATATGTTGCCAAAAACATGTTTTACAGAAAATTCAGATTAGACTTCAACAACTATGTATGATATGAACAAATTACATATTAATAATATCAGTAATATAAACACATTAAGTGATGTTGAGGTCTAGACTATGGGATAGTCAGTCTGTTGTTCTGAGAACACCAGCAGCTCGTTAGTTTGATTTGCCAATTTTTCTTCTTTTTTCTCCACAATCCCAATTCCCCAATTATAGTATGTCTAATTTCTAATATATATAAATGAGTTGTAATTAATGGCCATTTTGACTGTAAATGAAATAAATGAAGGGTGGTTTCTGACCATTGCGCAGTACTGATAAAGGATAAAAGAAAAAAACACATGAACATATAGTTTAATTATTGAAAGTACTAATTTGGTTGAGTATCTGATCTAAATAACTTCTAAATATCTCAATAAAAAGGATGCAGGAAAGATCTGCAAAGAGACAAAGATGATAAAGAGAAAAGCATTTATTTTTCCTCTAAAAGGCATTCAGGATATAAATGCCTTTCATTGATTCACAGACATTACCTTTACACCTCTTTAGACTGTGCAGTAAAATAAGGCCGTAGCTGACAGCAGGGCTGATAAACACCACTATTAGTGTCCAAGCGCTCGAGCTGAGTGCTTGGGAGAAATTAAAGTGTCGCAATAGATAATGCTGAAGTGATGCAATTAAATTAATTAGAGACAAAAAATAATAATTGGTCATTAGAACGATTAAATGGGAGTCGTTCCCCTTTTCTGTCGCCATTACAGCTTGGCACAGGCTCCTGGAGGAATTCTGCTTTCCAAGGGAACACACTCATTTCTCACATGAACTCCACAGCCTCATACACTTAAAGCATCTGATTGGACGGTGATGTCGCCTGATAGTGGGGAAAAATTGCTAATTATGCTTTTGGAGGGTATTTAAAGAACACTGCAGCAAACTGAAGAAGTGTGTGAATTTGTGTAAGGAGGGGGATTGAGAGAGAGAGAGAGAGAGAGAGAGAGAGAAAGAGCTAAATATCAGGTACATGCTTACACATTTTTTTAAACTTTTGATGAAATTAAATGAAAAGAAACATTTTTTAAATCCACTAATTTCCCAAAAGTCTTACTCTGACATTTCTTGACCTAGTCCTGATCAGCTGCATCTGTAGCATATGGTCCATTAGCACAGATAATAATATTCCCTAATTAAAAAAAAGAACAGAAAACCTGTTGACTCACAACACACTTACAGTAGAAATCAGTGAGCAGGTGCACATTTCAGCATCTGCCCACTGACTTCTATTATAAGTATGTTTCAACAGAAGCTTGTGAAAATACATCATGACACTGGCAACCATGTTATGAGACATTTTTCTCCTCTGGAAAACTTGTCTCGTCTCTGAAGTTATACAGATTTATGGCCTGAATTTGAAGCAGTTGCCCATTGTCTACCATTATAATCACATTTTGATTCAACATGTTTTCTCTTATTTTCAGGAAACTACAGAGAAACACTGACATTGTCTGTGGTAATCGACACAGTTAAGGCAGTTGCTCAAAAAAGTAATTCATTACAAATAAGTAATTACTATTCTCAAACTGTAATGTGAACTTTATTGAAAATGTAATCTCACTATTCATGATTTTCCTTCTAAGTTAGAAAGCAGAACTATTGACTAACTGTACTTGCACACAATAGTCTGACCCCTGCATTTTACCTATCCGTGCAATGAGACAGACACAAATACTTACATACATACATGCACATACTAGGGGGCAGTGAGAACACTTCCCAGAACCCTTTCCATGGTGCCACAGGAGCAGTTGGGGGTTAGGTGCCTTACTCAAGGGCACTTGTCTTGAGTCCTGTCAGCTTAGGGGATCGAACTGGTCACAAGGCTGGCTCCCTAACCTCCAGCCCACGACTGCCCACATGCTAAAATTCTTACAAATCTGTATCAACCATAAAGAAGAAAACCAGTAGTTCTTTTCAGTACTTTATTTCAAAAGAAACAGCCAATCAAAGTAAACATCATTTACAAGACATGTTACTGTCCTTGAACAAGATATATGCTTGTACATGCTTGATTTGAATGAATGGTAAAAGCTGAAAAACTAGCCTGCAGAAACAGTTCAAAAATAGCTGCCTCGAAATAAAATCTTTAAGAATAAAATGTAATGCCTACAGAGCTGTTTCTGAATGAAAATAAAGTCTGACCTGTTCAGGTGAGGTTGGAGTTCTCTCTTCTTCAGCACTGATATCTTTATCAGTCCCATTAACAGACATATGCAAAAGGTGAACCTGTTGTTTTGATTTTCTAAGTTAAAAAAATACGTTAACACAACCTTTAGATGGAAAACCTTAAACACTGCATTTTTCTGCAAATTGAAGTGAAATGTTTTATTTTTATGTTAAAGGCAAATAAACGAAGTGTGTCATACCTTTACACAGGCCACATTTTAGGTTTATTTTTTCCCAATATGTCTAATGCAGCACATAAACAGCATTAGGGCATTAAACGTGCAGAAGTGTGTCTGTAGCAGATGTGTTAACTTATTTTCACTCAGAAAATCAACAAAACATAATTTGACCAGGAGTGCCCAAACTTTTGCATTAATGCTGGTTTGACAGATTGTTGGCCAACTTTACAGCACTTTCCAAGTTACTCACATGTGTTCAAAGTCACACAGTAGGCGGCTGCATGTAGCCCTTATATGTAAATATTACGCACAGATAATCTATAGAGAGGAAATATATATAATAATAATATATATAAATAATATATATAAAATTGTTTCACACCTAATTACTTTTGTTCTTTTGGAGACACGTTACACAAGAAACGTAATTCTTATTAAGTCAGTAACTGTAATGTTTTACACTACTTTGTTACAACAAAAAGGAATCACATTACTGCAATGCGTTATTGTGTAATCAAGCCTGTGTTCTAGATGCAGCAGATTGAAAAATGCTGGAGCATTCCTAAAAAATATCAACAATAAAGGAACTGCCAGTTTTCCAATTTCACATTTCACTGCTCATTTGCTTAAAGAACCATAATGCAGTAAAATCACCTGCTAAAGCTGGAACGTGTCTACCGAAACACCTGGTGTTTATTCTCAGCCCTGATTTTGGAACAGTGGAAGTGGTTCTGTGCTCTTGAGTGAATGTGTAGCACAGATTGGAGGGGGTGTGGATAAAGAATCATGGTCAAAGATCTCTGTTTTCTCTGGAACAAAACAAACCATCTCTTTGTCAATGTATGAAGCAGGAATCAGGGATTCATTTAGGTACAATAAAGTAGCAGCTTGTGCTGTGAAAAAGAAAAAAAGAAATACTGAGGGAAGTGAGTGGGGCATGTTGTCCTTGTCAAATCGGCAGGCGCAGCTGTGAATGCACAAACCAACAGACAGAAAGGACAAAAAAGAAGGATATTTCTAAGCATGTAATGTTTCATATTTCAGTGTTTGTAGAGTGAGGAGGTTAAAACTACACTGTTTGGCTCAAGGGGCTTCTGGAATTTGCACTTATCCAACAAAATGAATGGCTACATTACTTTATGCAGAAATCCCTGGTTTAAAGGAGTGTGGACTGCAGTGACTTCAGCTGGACTCCATCCACACACTGCATTCAATGGTCATAATCATGGTCTTCATTAGCTAGAACAAGAGCGCTTCTGCATGGAATGTAAATCTAGAGAGAGAGAGAGAGAGAGAGAGAGAGAGAGAGAGAGAGAGAGAGGAGAGAGAGAGACACAGAGAGAGAGAGAGAGAGAGAGAGAGAGAGAGAGAGAGAGAGAGATTGTTTGCATGTTCGTAACAAAATCCCTGAATGTTCTGCCTGTATAACTGACGAAACATTACAGTGAAATTACATTCAACCAGACACCCTCCTTCACAGAATGAATACATATTTGTGTACTACTGCAAATATCAAAAAGGTCTAATATCCATCTTTTCTTCTATTTAATTTTTTCCTTGAGATTTTCTTTTGTGTAGGTTAATGTACAAAAAACATAATACATTCTTTCATAACCATTTTCCAACCTCTCTGTTTTATTACTAATGCTTTTAAAGAATAAAATCCCCCCAAAAAATTCTGCCCACCCCAAGACAAGTTTGAAGCCGAGATTTTGCTTCTTTAGTCTCAAACTGTAGCTACCTGGCCAATGTTGCTGACAAACACTGGAACTCAAGTCACCCAAATAGCCCACATAGTTTCTGGAAAAATGCATCACCAAAAAATCTGAAACCTGTCTGTGTTTTAGAGCTCTCTGACTTACTGTGAGCTATAAAACTGAACACAACTTCAGTGATTTCAGATAAATCCAGGGCTTGCATTCACAAAGCACTGATCCTGAATCAGATTTCTTCATATTTATGACAGTCACTGTCACAAATACTGCTTTTAGATCAGGACCCCTACTCATGAGGTGGTTTGCAAGTACAGATGTTGTGTAAATTGGCTCCCGCAGTGTTCAACACACTGAAGTTTTGTTTATTTCTGTAGTTTCACAGCAAGTCATACTGTTTCCTTAACAACACTGGACAGTCTGCACGGCCCTGATAAAGACCAGCTGTTTGAGTGGGTTGAAATGTATTGGATATGTATTTTTGCCGAACCACTGCTTGAAAATGCATACATCAATGACCTTTGTTATAATTGGCTGCCCTGTATTGTGCTTCATTCAAAAAGCAGTCCAGGCTGAACGAGTGATAACTTTTTTGTGAACTGCGGAGCTAAACTGCTGTAGGCTGACTATGCGGATATACAGTCTACAGAGTTCAAAGTATGAGACCGTTGTAAATCTGGTATTTTAAATAACAAATATTTAGAATTAAAAAAAGATGGAAACAAAGAAATGTTACAACAATCAAAACAAAGATGAAATATCTGAATTTCTAGGTCACTATTCAAATTAAAGTACATTTGAAACATCGACCATTTTGACCTTTTCGCACAGTTTTTTTTTTTTTTTGTAAGTCGTTTTCCTTCCATTGAAGCTTATGTTCAGATGACTCTCAGGTGGATTTGGTCTACTAATCAGAGGCTTGTGAACAAACTTGTGCCAGCTTGAGTTCACGCCATCATTAAAGCAAATGTATATAATTCAACTTATTACGCTGATAATATAATTTGTATTGAATTAAATAAATTCAATTAGAAAGGAATGCAAAATATAAACCTTTTCATCAGTGGTCACAGACCTTTGGACCCTCCTGTATATAAATGCATTAGTTTCCTTGACATCATAGAAACAACAAACTTAAAACGCTGTTTTTGCAGCTTAACCTCTCTGGACTGGAGAGTAAATGCTATACACAGAGGACAGAAAGAAGGATGTGTCAAAGCTCCTAATGTTTCAAGTGTTTACACAGACATACTGCATCAAACTCTTATTAAAAAGCTAAGAAAATGAGCTTGGGCTTCAAGCTTTCAAGCTTGTTTGGGTTTTCTGTGCCAGATGGCCATTTTAGTCTTCAAGTGATGGAGAAAAAAATATTAAGTGTGACTTTTTCTGAATGAGACTTTCAGAGCTGTAATTAAGCCTTGACTCATACTTTGACCTACACACCCACTGGTCACTTTGCTCGCCATGTTTGAATGCTAACATAAATCTGTCCCCATCAGTGACTGTTCTCAGATCTAAGGTTATCTGACAAGCATGATCATAGCCAGCGCTAATGAATACTTAGTCAAGAAATATTTTAATGAACAGAGACGACAAGCTAAAATGAGGCAAAGCTGTTACTGAAGAGAACTGCTATAGAAAAAAGAATCCTGTAAATCTATCCATGCATACAGCTGCATTTTGCACTGTTATAGTCAGGAGCCCTGCAATGGACTGGCGACCTGTCCAGGATATATCCTGCCTTCTGCCCAATGACTACTGGGATAGGCTCCAGCTCCCCCGTGTCCCAGAAGGACAAGCGGTTTAGAAAATGTGTGTGTGTGTGTTATAGTCAGCTCAGTAGTGTAGCATTTAAAATGAAAAAGCAACATTTTGTAGCAGAAGTGAAAAGGAATAAGTTGATGCTTCTTTCTTTTTTCCATTTATGGCAAACTATTATAACTTAAAAACAAAACATCTATTATCAGTTTAATTTAATTTGCAAAACAAACAATGTAGGCAATAGGTGCAAATATCTTGCAGGTTCTTTGCTACTCAACTGTTCTAAACGGTTCTGTCTATTAACTGAATATCAGTAATAGACAGAAATATGTTCTCAAATCAGGTAACTGAATGATAAGTGTCAGACGGCACTTTTTTTTTTGAGAAGATGACACTTCAGATGTGGATGCAATAATCAAGTTATGTTGATACAAATGAAAGCTAGTGCAGATAGCTGTTCAGATAGCTAATTGCTGAGATACACTGCCAGAGTTATTTCCATCCATCCATCCATTTTCTAAGCCGCTTCTCCGTCAGGGTCGCGGGGGGTACTGGAGCCTATCCCAGCAGTCATCGGGCGGAAGGCAGGATACACCCTGGGCAGGTCGCCAGTCCATCACAGGGCAGACAGACAGACACAGTCACTCACACACTCACACCTAGGGGCAATTTAGCATATCCAGAGTTATTTATTTTTTTATTTTTTGCCAGACCTCAGTGTGTGTTATGCAAAATTATTTTGCATAATTTCAAAAAGTGACATTTTTGCGCCAGTGTTTTGTAGCAACTTGGATTTTTGCCTACAATCTTTAAAGCTAAAACAACCTGGCAGCAGTTGCTATGGTGGAAGCAGCCATCGTCTGTATAGGGAAGTCTTTTCACTCAACGGTTGTCTTAGCAATACCTCCCAGGAAGTTCTTTCCACCAATGCATGAACAGACTCCTTTCCCTTTGAACAAGGAGAGACCTATACCCATCAAACTAAAAGCTGGATTAACAGTTCATATTTTGAAATCACTGAAAATCTGACAAACGTAAATAGTTTGTACTTTTTTGGCTTAATTAATGCACAAAACATGTTTTTTCAGCTTGTTCTGGCTTCTGCACATGCACATATCTCCACAAAGAAGAGAAGCTTTTCCTACTTGATGCTTCTCTTATTAAAAGGACAAGATTTTCTCCATAAACTGACTCATGTGGAGTGTTACAAACTTCCTCATGTATTTTACCACCAATGAACTCCCCCTTTATAACATTTCCAGGGTAGGATACACTGCTACAAATAAAGGCTCTGTGCAGGTACATTTTTCATTAATCAGGGTACAAACAATGTAAATGTTCCCTCAAAGGTACAGCAATGGTTTTAAGGTCCAATTCTGAACCTTAAATCTTTTTTTTGCAGGTGAAAAGTTCATATTTGTATCTTTTCATAACGTGATGTTTTAAAACAGAACAATAAAATAAAAGGCCTGGAGATGAGACGGGGTGTGTGGAGTCAATACAGGGTACTGCCCCTGTGACAGTTTCATACCTTTATTTCTGAGAGTGTAGATTGCGCAGTCTAGTGGGATTTTAGTGTGTGGATTAGATTAATGAACTGAAGTGGCCTTTGAAAAAGACAGATTTTAGGACCATTAATTTGCACACTTTTTCAAAAAGTGGTGCTAGGAACGACACAATGTCATATTCATTAGTGAACCAGCAAGCCTCAGGGTGCCATGGCAGGACATTAGCAGCAGGGAGCGCTGCACTAGTTTCAGTCTGCTGGAAGCCAAGAGTTGATTGGATATGGTGCAGGCTACATGGGGCTGGTGACATTTCTCTTTGAGGGGGAAAAAATGGATGTAGGAGTCCAAATATCTCCTGAATAAGGCAGAGCATGTGTGGTGAAGAGGTGGAGGAAGGGGCACTTGTGTGCAGCAGGTAGAGGCTGATTTCCTCAGGGAGCTGCTGGAAGACTTTATTAACCAGGCCTGAACCAAAAAGCTCCGGCCCAGCAGCCCACACCACTGAACCACTTCACTCAGGCTTCTAACAGTGGCAAGAGACAATCACTGCTGCAGCACAGGCTGCTTCACAGGGTTCCTATGGAAACATCTGACTACAGGGGTAGATTAGAAAATGTAAATGTGTCTGTGTGTAAATGAGAGGGGGGGGGGGTGAAATAGACTGCAAAAATATTTCCTTCTTGTAAAACTGTCGAACAGTCATAGAAGTAAAGGTTCCAAAATGGTTCTAGACTTGTATGTATGGTCTTAAGAATAAAATAATAATTGGTATAGAACATTACATTATGTGGAGGTTCTTTTAAAGAGGTTCATCAGGCTCGCTTATTTAAAAGAATGATCCTTTAAAATTACATTTTTCGTTTTAAAACTTTGTCCAATTGTTATTTTTTAAATCATTTGAAATCTCTTTCTATATATAGCTTCTCTGTTTAACTGCCAAATCTTCTCGGCAGCTACGCATCCTTTCAGACTCACGGTGCTGAGTTGTCTTCTCACAGTGGAAGGATGGACGGAAACACCTGTGGGTGTTTTCGGATCTGAAGCAAGAGTGGAGCTTGATTTTCTTCTCTCTCTCAAAGATGAAAGTACTGGCTATCTGACCGTGACGGTTTTGGTGGTCATTGAGGTGTTGCATGGTTGTTAGCAGTCCTATTTTCTTAGGCACAATCTCATTTCTTATTTTTACCCTTACCCCTTGTTTTCAAGTGTCACCTTACCCCTTGGAGGGGTACAAAGGGCAGTGGTTGAACTCTTCCCTTACAAAATGGGGCATTCCACTGCTTCATTATCAGGTTACTAGCGGTGCTCTATAGGCAGAGGAGGGCGACCTCACTGCTTGGCTTTAGCTAAATTTATGGCATTATATGCCTCGAAAATGGTGGGGTGGGGGCAATTATTTATCACCCACCTCTAATTTTTGGTGATATGAAACTGAAATCAGCTATTCGCCAGCTTCTTGTTTGAATTTTCCTGTTCCAATTTAAATGTTGTTTACGATACAAGGTGGAACAGGAAATTAGCTAGCTACCAAAACATCAGCAATTTTCAATGCTTGATAAGAAGAAAAGGGCCATAATACATTGAAAGGGCCATGTAGCCCTAACACTTCGCCCTACCCTTCTACTTTAAAAATCAGGACACCCTGCCCCTAGGCAAGAATGCGCAAAATGGAGGGGTAAGGGCTAAGAGGTAGAGGCATAAGTTGGAATGGGATTGGGCCTTGATATCTTTTGATAATGTTTGGAGCTCCAGTTTTGGAAAAAAACCTCTGAACAGTACGCTTAAAAAAGAGGTTTCTTCAAATGCTCTTTAGTAAAGAAAATGGTTCTATATAGAACATGCATGATTAAAGGGTTCTTTGCATCATGAAATGGTTGTTCATACTGATGGAGAACGTGCTGTAGATGGTTCTATATAGAACGTTTTTGAAAATAATTCTATATAGCACCCAAAAGGATTCCTCTACCTGTTACAATGTCAAGCTTAACAACAGAAGCACTTTTTTCAAAAAGGTTCTGCATAAAAATATCTGTAGCACATTTGTCATCAATCTGAAGAACCCTTTCATGATTCAAACCCTATTCTGTGCTATTCTGTTCTATACAGAATCATTTTCTTTACTAAAGCCTTTGCTATAACCCTTCCATCCATCCATCCATCCATCCACTAAGCCACTTCTCCTTCAGGGATATATAACCCTTGACGACACACACACACACACACACACACACCTGACAGTGTTTAAAATGTGACAGTGTTTAAAAACTCCAGCAGCACTGCTGTGTCTGATCTACTCAGACCAGTGCAACACACACTAACACACCACTACCACCACACCAGTGTTACTGCAGTGCTGTGAATGATCCACAACCCAAATAGTACCTGCTCTGTGAGGGTCCATGGGGGACCTGACCACTGAAGAACAGCGTAAAATGGGCCTAACAAAGTATCAGAGATACCGATGGACTGCAGTCTGTAATGGTAGAACTACAAAGTAAGTAGAGCTAATGGACAATGAGCATAGAAACAAAGAGGTGGTCACAATGTAATGTCTGATCAGAGGATTATATATCTGGAGAGAGTGAGGGAACGAGAGAGACAGTTTTATAGATTTAGGAAATGTTTAAATTGCCAACTGATGTATCAGCTTTAATCACATATACTTGGCCATAACTGAGTACACAACAACAAAGTACAACTGGTATCTGAAGGAGCATCTTACCATTGCTGGAAGAAACTGAATGTTCTAACGCTCACTTAAGAGTTTCTTAGAAAAACGATGCAGAAAAAACAGGTGCAGGTCTGCTGACAGCCACTGGATGTCACTGCAGCAGTTCAGAACACAGCGCTCAGGGTGGAGCCGAACTGTGTGCTGAGAATTTTACTTCACATAAATGCTCAAGTCAGTGTTTTACTGGGCCTGTTTACACACAGTGCCCTGACTATGGTAGCACTTCTCAACAAGCAGTCCTCACTCTGAAAGGTTATTTTTAGGTTTATAATAAGATTAAAGACACATGGACTGTACTGGAGCTATGACAAGTTATGGAAGCTTATAACCTGCCAGTTTAGCATCATACAAACTGTCGTGAAATCATTCTTATGGACTGTGACTTCATGGACTTTCTAATGGAGTTTCTTTGCACCATGTCATGTCTTTATGCATAAACATCTCACACACAGGCTCAAAAAGAAGGTCTGCCATGATGTTTAGGTCTCAAATGCAAAAAACAACAGTAAACTAAATGATGAAAATGAAGATAATTCACTTACATCCTTGGAAGGTCCTACACCAAATTTTCAGTTCTCTTTGAATATTCTTTCAATGTGCACATAATCGTCAGATACACCTGCTTGGGGAAAGCACAAAATGTTGCAAATCATTTTTCAGCACGTCATGTGCAGTTATATTTATATAATATATATATTAGAAATATATATACATATATATATATATATTATTGGTCAAAGAATGTTGGAGATGGAGCTGCCGGGTAGAAGGATAAGAGGTAAACCTTGGAGAAGGTTTATGGATGTAGTGAAGGTGGACATGCAGATGGTTGGTGTAAAAGTAGAGGAGGCAGTGGATAGGGCAAGATGGAGGCAGATGATCCACTGTGGCAACCCCTAAAGGGAGCAGCCAAAAGAAGAAGAAGATGTGCAGTTATATTTCCACCAGAGAGGTCTCCAAACTCCCAACACTTACATAGTGTAGCTTTAAGTACTCTCAAATTGACTTATATGATTTTGTATGTAAGTACGAATTATAGCACTTATGAGGGAAAGAAATTGACATTTTAGGTGTATGATGTACTTTTGTCCATTTTTATAGACAACAGTTTGTCATACATTGTCAGAAACCACATCAGCAAGTCTATTTCAGATTACTTAACAACTCAATGTAGTTTGATTCAAGTGAGAGATCATTGCAGTGCTTGTTGTTGGGGTGCAAGATTCCATTATTTGTTAGCTGCATTAGTCTTATATATCCGTTGCTAAATTCATGAAGATATTTGGACATCAATTGTTGGCTGATTGACGTCATTTGGACTAAATGGAAATGTGTTTAAGTTCAATTTTGTGTCAATTTGGGCCTTAAAAACCACACCAGCTGTACTCTTTATGCTATAAATAGGTTCAGATTCTGTGAACCAAGGTAAAGTATTCTCTGAGTAGAAGATTCAAATATATAGGTTAAAGAGAGGAAGCTACCCGTAAAAAAGCAATTTCTCATTTCAGATAGTGCCATAATGTGTCCACTAGCCACTTCAGAGTGAGACAGAAGGTGTTCTAGGACTTCAAGATGAATGCTTTTGTCAAACCGCCGTAGTCGGAGTTACACACTTATATCTTGCTCAATTAAAATGCCTGCAGCGATTAGGCAGATCTGTTAAAAAGGCACCTTAAGCCAGAGCGGCATTAACAGGCTCATTGATTCTTTGCATAAGCGTCCTTCAGTGCACTCCTCAGCTACTAATCACACAGCGCAAACCATTACCAACTCAACAGCCGCCAGCCAGGCCTGTCTGATTCATTACTGACATTTAGAGCATTAAAACAATGGGCATAGGCAGAGTCGAAGCTGGACCAGGCTGTGGTCGAGTGCAGGCTGGGCTCTGGCCCAACAGTGTCTTTACAAAGCAGAGCAACATCGCTTAAAGCTGCAGCTCACATCTTGAATCAATTGTATATATCATTTATTTTTGGCTCTTAATACTGCAAGTGCTTTTTTCTCCATAACTCTACGCTGGGGATAATGTGTTTGAAATGGTTCTTTTGAAGAACTGTCTTTTCATTTTGCGTTTCCATTCAAATGTGATATACTCGTCATCAGTCAGCAATATTACAAAGGTTTCGGAGTCCTAATTTACCTTGACGTTAAGCAGCAAACTTTTTTGCCCATTGCACAGGTTATAGATAGAAAGAGAAGCAGTTCATTTCCTCCTCATAAACTTTCATTATCTTCGTTTTTACCAGAGTTAGTCTAGGATAAGTGGTGCTTCAGGCTATAGTGGAGAAATACATGCAAGACAGAAAAAACTTGCATCAGAAAGTGCCTCTCTTTCAACGATTTCACTGTTTTTCTTCTATCGTCTGCCTCAGTACTTCAACCTCTCGAGCCCAAAAAGAGCCAGCAAAAGCTTCAGCATAAAGACAGATTAAATTCTCCCCAAGAAGTGGTAAAACAAGTCTTTTAAAGATTATAACACCTTCTCCTCAGGCCAAGTGCCCCCTCTGCCATCTGGTCATGGGTTTTGGGGCACTGCTGTCTGTAAAGGTCAGTGGTGCCATCAGGTGGACTTCAAATTGATGCAATATGAAGTGACAGGCAAGGCTAAGAGGAGAGGCCCTAAGAACAGGCGGCTCTCCTCATTTGACCTGTTCCTCCTCCTGCTTACTGCAGTCTTTTACCTCAGTGTTCTCCTACTCTAATGGAGTCTATTCACCCACCATTACCGTTAACCCTGACCTGTTCTAACCCAATCTATCCATTCACAGGGGAAGAAAGTGTGACCTGTAAGTGAGAATAAATGTAAGGACCTTAAATGACTGCTTTACTTTCAGCGTAGTGGACATATGTAATGCAGCCTTTTCACACCTCCGTATTCAATCCTGAGTCATAGTAGGAACATTTTTAAGTTCAGCAAGTTCAAACATTAAAATTTGCAATGTTACTAATCAACACATATGCCATTTAGCATACATAGCAACACAGATATGGCTGATTCCACTTGACACTGTATAACACAACATTAAAAATCTAAAGTTAAATCGCATAATTTGACCAAGCAAGTAATTCTCAAAGAAAAGCTTGTTGCCCTTGTCGAGTTTGCTCCTCTCTCAGAATCTCTGGCTCCACCAGATGAACATCTTTTTGGAAAAATTAGGTTAATACCTTGATATAGTCATTAAAATAAGAGAGTAGGGACGGTCTCTGAGCTAGCTGACCATTTTTGCTTAAAAGATGGGGAAGTGATGGAGGGGCAAGTGAAACAATATTACTGGGTAATATTCACATAGCTTAATAATATAATAACTTAATAGGTACTTTGTCCCTTAGGAAAAACCTATTTAAGGTACATAATTGGACCATAACTGCTTAAATGTCCAGGGACCACATTTCTCTAAGCTAGGAATAGCTTAGCTAGCTTGCATTGAAGTCTCGGTACTGAAAAATAAGCCTTAGTGTGTAATAAGCCTGGGATTTTAAGGAGTGTAGTCACTCTCAGGAAAAAAAAAGTACGAAATTGTCACTGGGGTTGTCCCCTCAAGGGTACATCTCAGTACCTTTAGTCAGGGAACATAGTTGTGCCATAATCTATTGAAATGATATTTTCTAAGTTGTATTCACACACCATCTTGTTTTATTGCCAGGCTTTTTAGTTTATTGATCTGTTTTAAAACATTAAGTTACGCAAAATGTACAAATATGTACTTTTCTACTATGTGAAAAGTATTTACGATACACAATTAGACCCTAAAACGATGGTTGTATCTTTGAGGGAACATTTACATTGTTTGTACCTTGATGAATGAAAAAGGTACTAGCACATCCTCTTTATTTCTAAAAGTGCTGGGTGACTTGCGACAGTGTAAGGACACCATGTTTTTGGCATGTTTTTCTCAAACCATAATGCTCAGTAATGCTACTTTCATTTTTAATTATAGCAGTGTAGGTTTAAAACTTGAATTCCTGCTGCCTTAGACAGGCGTTTGGGTCTTTGGGACTTGTTGCGGTAAGCCCTGGCTCAGGCACTGTGGCAATAGGCTGATCTACCCAAGCTAAATGTAAATGTGGCTCAAAGGGGAAACTAGTATCAGCATGGAAACTTCAAAAGGTTTCTATACGTCTCATTTCAATGTCCTCGTCATTACTTTATTATTCCACTATAAGAGGCAGACACTCTCATGGATTCAGATGTAGGAGAGCAAAAAAAGGGGCTTCTTTCGTTCCTTTGATCAGCTAACTTCAGCTTCTCTGTTCTGCGTTTTCTCTTTCCTCTTCTTCCTCCCTCCCTTCTGGTGGAATTGTCAGAAGGGCCACGCTCCCAGCGATCAACAGCAAAGCGAGCGCTCATCAGAAAAAGATCTAAAGGCCGTAATTATTCAATCGCTCTGCACATTTACATAGTATTCAGCACGCCCCAGAGACCTCTACCATCCTTTCTATCTTGTGCTTTTCTTTCTTGAAAAAGGCAGAGAGAGAGAGAGAGAGAGAGAGAGAGAGAGAGAGAGAGAGAGAGAGAAATGGGGAGAAGGGAAAGGCTGTTAGACACTTACTGGCCTCTTTGTTAGGAACATCTACCTAGTAGGTACCTTGTTGGAGCCCATCTACTATGCACATGCCTGTTAGGTACTGCCCAGCACTTCATCAGTGGTCAGTTTCTGACAAGGGACACTGCTAGCTTGGTATTGTTGATTGGTAGAAAATTCTCAACCCAGCAGTGACAATAAGCTGGTCCACAGTGGTCCTATAAGGTGGTCCCTTTCCATTGACGGATGGGGCAGAGAGTGGCTGACAGCAACAGATGGGCTGCAGACAGTAAATGTATCACTACAAAGAGTTCTTATATGGTAGGTATACCTGATATACCAGCTCTGTGTAGATAAGCCTCTCTCACCTGAACTCAGGTTCATTCTCTCAAGGCTCGCCTCTTGGAGACAGCAAACCACTTTGGAGAGTTTTGAAGAGTGAATGAACAGTACAGAAAGATTTCTGAGAGCGAGAGGGGAATGAGAAGGGGAACAAAATGGCTGCATCAGCACTTTGGCTCTCTGTTCTGCCTCCAACACATTAAAACTGCTTCTAAACCGAACACACTCACCTGCTATCTTGTCCTGACAAGGAGAGAGCAAGAAGTTTTTTCTAACTAGCTGGCACAGCTAGAGTTGCCAACTTTATCTGAGCAAATCTGGGAAAATCATGTAATAACTGTGTAGGTTAATTTTTTTTGGTGGCATATCAAAATTGGCTGTCTAGTTCAGCTTGTGTGGTCCAAGACAGGGTGTTTTGAGCTGCGATCTCTTTTGTGGCTAATCACATTAGCTATTTAGTTTAGCTAGCGTGCTGAGTGTTCTGAGCTGCTGTCTATTCTGCTAGCTAGTTTAGCTAATTTGCTCTGGCTAACAAATCCTTTTTTTGCCTGCCACCACTCCCCCTCTTTGGAGGACCAATTTATAACTATACCGATTTATGACAAGTTGCCAGAAGTACTTGACTGGTGTGCAGTACCACAAGGCATGTATGTAATTGTCAGGACTGTTTAGTGAACAGTGTCTACAGATTTCAGAGTCTACTTATTCCCATTTTATAGAGCCCAGTGTAGTGTACTCCGAGTTACCTTATATTGTATGAGGTGGAGGTTGGTATTGTTACTCATGCTAAACATGTTTTCCAGAATTTTTGTCCCGTGGTCAGTAGAGGGAGTAACCAAGAGATCTTCCCACTTTTTCCTTTGTACATAAATTGTCTGGTCTAACTCAGATAGGAATTTATACAGTTTAAACTTTAACTTTTTTTTTGAGGAGGAGATTTTTAGGACTTAGTTCTAGTATATCTTTTTTGTCTTTAATTTTTGAGTTTAATATGGGTCTAAGCAGAGGATATTCCAGAAACGCTGGAACATTACTCTCAATGCCTTATTCCTGGGTTAAATGTGAAATGGTTAAAGTTTTTATTCTGTATGTGATGTAAACGTGTAATACCTTTATTTTTACATTTGCGTAAAGTTGTTTTTTTGGTGGCATGAAAGTCGGGGTTGTGCCATATGGGTAAGTGTTTGGAGGGTGAAATTATAGTATCAGTGGTCTTGTGCAGTTTCCACCAAGCTTTCAGTGTTGACGCTATCATTGGGATTTTGAAACAAGAGTGGTGTTTGAGTGTTGTACTAATGAATGGTAAGTGAGAGTTGGATTTCATTACTTGAAGCTTGTTCTACTGCTCTGCATAATTCACGTTTAATTAGACTTTATCCATTTTATTATGTATTGTAATTGGTTTGCTAGGAAGTTTTTTTGGAAATTAGGGGCTTCAAGGCCTTCCTGGGTTCTGTGCTTCTGTAATGAAACTAATTTGATCCTAGGTGGTTTATTTTTACAGTAAAATTTGGAGATAAAAGCCTTGAACCAGATAGAGTGAGGTTGAATTGGAATCATTGAGAAAAATTTTTTTTACTTTTGGTAATATTTTATTTGGTCATATTTTATTTCGATTGTAGATATTCTGCCAATACGGGATAGTGGAAAGTTCATCCAGCATTTGAGGTCACTGTTTATAGTTGAGAGTAATGGGTTAAAATTGAGTTTAGGCAGCTCTGACAGCTGGGAGGAAATTTTGATGCCCAGAAATGTGACGTATTGGACGTTCAAGGGGAAGAGACTGTGCTGCTGTAGCTGATAAGTTCATGTTGACTGGTAGTATGGTAGATTTAGTCCAGCTAATGGAGTAATTTCAATAATTTGTATGGTTTGAGGAACTGATGTTGGGGGATTCTGCAAAAACAGTAGGATGTCATCTGCATATAAACTGATTGTGTTCTACATTTGGGTTTGGATACCTTTTATGTTTGTGTTTTGTTGTTTAGCTGCTGCCAATGGTTCTACAAAAACTGAGAATAGGAGGGGTGACCAGGGGCATCCTTGCCTCTGTGCAGTGTGAAATTTGGTGATTAGTCCATTAGTATTAACTGTGGCCTTGAAAGCAGTGTAAAGACTTATCCAATTAATAAATGATTCTCCCCATTTTGCGCAATGTGGTCAACAAGAATTTCCAAACGACTTCATCAAAAGCTTTCTCTGCATCTAATGTGACTATTGCAGTTTCTGATTTGTGAATCGATGTGTGACGTATCAAGTTAAGTAGTCTGTGCATGTTAGTGGCTGAATGTCTTCCTTTGATGAAGCCGGTCTGATCGGGATGTATAAGTGATGGGATAACTGTTTCTAATCTAGTCGCCAAGTTCTTGCTTATTGTCATGATTGGCCCCTCCCAGTCCTGTCCATGTGCGTTTTTGTTTTGGTTTAGTCCAGCCCCTTGTTTTTTAACTCCGCCCATGATTGTCTTCACCTGTCCATCGTTATCCCTGTGTATTTAAGCCCTGTGTTTGCCCCTTGTGTTTGCTGGTCTTTGGTGTTAGAACTGTTTGGTTTGTTCGTCATGTCTGTACCTGATTCTTTACGTGTTGGCGACATGAACCTGGACCGTTAGGACCCTGTTTTTGCCCTCAATAAAAAAGTTGCTTGCCTCCGCACATGCGTCCGCTACCTCGCTCCCCGTTACACTTATAATTTTTCTGTCTGTGTTAGAGGGATAGTTGACAGTAGCTGGAGGGTAGGGTGGGGTCTTTGTTAGGTTTGAGATGAAGTGAAATAATAGCAGCATTCATTTCAGATGGTAAAATCTTTATGCTTTATTTTAGCAGTCATTCTATTTAATAGTGGGGTGAGTATTGTCCAGAAGTGTTTATTAAATTCAGCAGGAAAGCCATCAGGACCAGATGCTTTATTATTAGACATGCGGTGAAGGGCATTATAAAGTTCTTCTGATGTTATTGGATTTTGCAGTATGTGTTTGTTCTTTGGTCAGCCGTGGAAGGTTTATGTTATTAAGAAAAGTACAAATGTCTTCTGTTTCTGGATGGTGTTCTAGTGAGTATAGATTTTTATAAAATTTTCTGCATACTTGATTGATCTTCTGGTGTTTGCGTTATATTTAGTCTCTCATCATTGATAACTGGTATTGTTTTATCTTTGTTTTACTAGATTAGATAAGACAATCCTTTATTAGTCCCAAAGCAGGGAAATTCACAGTATTACAGTAGCAGCAGAGTAATAGAAGTAAGGCACTCAGTATTAGAAACGGGAAACGGTACAAACATTATAAATAATAAAAGTTAATGTTTATAAAGTTAAATCTCTAGACAAGAGTTTTCCAGATTTGTTGCTGCACTCAAAATGTTTGTGTCTTAATTGTATTAGGAATTGAGTCTTCTTATTTATGAGTTTGCTGTAGTGTGATTTACATTTTCTTAGCTCATTTTCAGTTTTAGCTGTGGGGCTGTTGAACATCTTATTTGATAATTCCTTAATTTTTTGTTGTAGATTAGATTCACTTTCTGTATTATTATTATTTTGCCTCTTTGTACAGCTTTCCCGGTTTCCTAAAGTAGTGTTGAAGTTTCTGGAGAATCATTTATTTCTAAGAAGGATGCCCACTCTTTTCTGATATAACTATCAAATTCTAAATCCTTTAGGAGAGAAAGTATTAAAGCACGATCTGAAAGATTTATGTTTGTGATTTATATTCCACTTGAGTGAAACAGGGGTACAGGCACAAATTATTATAGGGTGGTATATTATGTCTGAGATGTTAGATGTGATGGAGTTACTGGTTAGGAAAAAAAAAAAAAATCAATGCGAGAATGTGAGCCGTGAACTGGTAAACAGAAAGAGAATTCTTTGGTCATTTGGATGTTTGAGGCGCCAACCATTGCCGAGCCCCAATTCAGTCAAAAAGTATTTAATGGTATCTGGTGATTGCCAGTTACGGGTGGAGTGTGCACTGGTTTTTCTGTCTAGATATGGGTTCATGACTGTATTGAAGTCACCTCCAATTATAATCGCAGCATCTGAGATAATATAGAGATGAGTGAAAAACTCCTGAAAAAAATGGTGGATCATCAGTATTTGGGCCATATATATTTGCAGTAGTTGAGATATTGGAAATGCTAATGTTGATTATACTATAGCTTCCTTCTGGGTCTGACACAGTGGTGTTATGCTTGAAAGCGCTTTTTTGATTTATTAGGATGGAAACACCTCTTTGTTTGGAGGTGTAGTAAGCTGAGAATGTGACTGAACTGTGCTGCCTTCAAATGTGTGATTATTTGTTTCTGATAGGTGTGTTTCTCATAATAAACAGATATCTGCCTTTAAAGAAGATAGAAGGTGTAGTACCTTGGTCTGTTGAGCCTGTGTGCCAATACCACAAAATGTTCCAGGTTACAAACTTAAGTGGCGACATGTCTAGTGTAGAATTCAATTGTTGTATTAAAAGTGTTAAATGAGTGTGAAGATGTTTGTGATTTTCTTCTGGTGTGTGTGGTGTAGAGTGTTCTCTGTTCACATCTTTAATATCTGGAAAATATGGCAGTGATGAGAGGTTTTGTTTAGTTGGGTGTGTGAGTCAATGTGGGATCATGCATGTGTCTGCATGACTGAGTGTGAGTGTGTACACGTGTGGGTGTGTGCAATAGAGAGCGGGAGAGAGAGATAGAAAGAGGTTACAACTTAGCATATACATGTACGTACACACAGACACACACACACCCACCCACCCACCCACACACCACAGAATTATATGCGCACCAAGTACAAGCACACATACACACGTGTAAACATTCGTACACACACAGAGGGCGATTACAGCTTAATATAGAGTTTCATTCCTACATTGTGTAAGTATATACCTTGGACATAGAGAGGTAGAGAGATTTTCCACTGTATTAGAGAGAGAGAGAGAGATTTTGTTTTATCACAATACAACTGGCTGTCGACGTATCCACAGAAGTAACTGCTGTTTTGCCTTCCTTTGTGAATTCTTTTCTGATCGTGAACAGATTTCTCCGTCTGTCCAGTATTTCCCATGGAAACTGGTCATCAATTCTGAAATCTGTGTCTCAGAGTTCTCTTCCTTCACTCATGATGAGCTCTGTGTATAGTCTTTGACTTTAGCAATGATGGGTTGTGGCTGTTCATCTAAACCCCCCTGCTCTGTAGGGGTCCATGGGGTTCCTGACCACTGAAGAACAGGGTAAAAAGGGGGCTAACAAAGTCTCAGAGAAACAGAAGGACTACATTCTGTAACTGTAGAACTACAAAATTCACCTATAAAATAGTAAGTGGAGCTGATAAAATGGACAATGAGCATAGAAACAAGGAGGTGGTCAGAATGTTATGCCTGATTAGTGAATCTTGCTGAAATCTTTAAAACTACTCCAATTTATTTAAACAGTTGATAAAGCTTTGCACAAAATTCTCTGGTTTGTATTTTTGTTGAGTTTTGTTGACTTTGCCTTTAGTCTAAATTCTTGTTGGATATCAGGCCTTTGGGTGTGTAAGTTTGTTTGTTGGCTACACTTTTTGTTTATTTGGGGGCAGTTGTGGGCTGGAGGTCAGGGAGCTGGCCCTGTGACCGGAAGGTTGCCGGTTCGATCCCCAGGGCCGACAGTCCCTGACTGAGGTGTCCTTGAGCAAGACACCTAACCCCCAACTGCTCCCCGGGCGCCATGGATAGGGCTGCCCGCTGCTCCGGGCAAGTTTGCTCACTGCCCCCTAATGCGTGCGTGTTCACTAGTGTGTATGTGGTGTTTCACTTCACGGATGGGTTAAATGCAGAGGTGGAATTTCCCCGGTTGTGGGATCAAAAAAGTATCACTTAACTCATTTGCAGCTTTTCAATTGTGTGTTTATCTGGTACAGGATTAAATGCAGTGTCTTGTTCACACTATCAGTTGGGCTTATTTCGTGTGTCAGGTGGACATTCACAAACATTGACAATTGTGCTTTGAACGTAGCTAAAATGCAGTGCACTACTTTTCAAAAAGTAGCTACTACTCTTCCTGGAAAAGTAGCTAAATTATAGCTAGCTACAAATTTTTTAGGAAAGTAGCTACAAAGTAGCTAACTAGTAATTTTTCATTAGCTATCCCATACCTGCCTACAGCTTAGTCTGCTAGACCTAGAGAGCTGTGATCTCTGTGACCTAACAAAATAGCTAGCTAGTTTAGGTAGCTGCTTTGGATTGCAAAATGTAGAGTGGTCTGATCTGCGGTCTTCTTTCCAGCTCATAAAATTAGCCAGCTAGTTTGCAAAAGTGTTCTGTGCTGTGCTGTCTCTGCAACTCAATTTAGCTAGTTAGTTTAGCTAGTTTGCTCTGGCTCACAGACAACAGAGCATTCTACAGTAGTAGCTAGAGTAAGTTGGCTACGCTCTGGGTTATTTTTGTTTAAAATCAGTAACCTTTTGAAAGTGGAGACACAAACTGAATCTATTTGCACTAATTTTATTCCCCTGACTTCCCATGAAAAACACTGAAAATCTCATGGATTTAGTTTTCGTAATTAAGGAGGCCCCAGTCAATTCAAGGCCGATGACTTGGGGTTGGCAACTCTAAGCACAGCCTACGTGACAGCCGTGTGCCCTTCTGCACCATAGTCCCCCCTTACAGTTAACAAAAAGCCAGGCATACAGAATGAAGAGTGAATCAAGTTTACAGAGCAACAGTTATTCCTACCTGAATGGTGCACCTGCCCAGTCTTAAGCTTGCCATTTTGTCAGAGACGTGAGTGGTCTTAATCCACTGTCATGCATTCTAATCCATCATCGTTTATATTAATCCAGACAAGGACAGAAAAAAGGAGAAAGGGAATAATTTCCCATTAAAAAGCAAGAAAGGAGAAACCTTAAACTGACTTTGAGGGAAGTCTTTTAAATAAATCATGGAGCAAGTTCTCAGAAAATGGAGGACATTTTCGGCACCTGTGCGCAGGTTAATTATTCATGTCCTGTCACAATCAGATGTTCTTCTGGAAAAAGAGTTTTTTCTTTTTCCAAATGCAACCTGCATCACCAAAAATGTCATTGACAAAGATGGAAAATGATGGCAGGTGACCCATCAATTGCATTTTTCAGTACCTTTCATCTGCTCATATACTTGCAATGGTAATGGAAGACATGCTGACATACTGATGAGACAATACATGGTAATGCAGAATATACAGTCAGGTCCATAAATATATGGACATTGACAAAGTTGTTATTTTATGTTTATTACAGCCATTTCGATATATAGCATGTCTTCGGCTGCTTTTGCCATACGCTTTGAGTCATTGCCTATCTGCCCTGCACTTTTAATACATTTTGAAGTGTTTGGCCAAATCTGATCAGACATTATAGCCCTATAGATTTCAGGCATTATCCTGCTGCATTTATCAGCAGTTACATCATCAATAACTACAAGGGAATCCGTTTGTACTGGCAGCTGTACAAGACCAAGCCATAATACTACCACCACCACCACCACCACCACACTTGACGGATGAGGTTGCAGGCTTTGAATCAGTGCTTTTAAATGAAAGTTTGATGGTAGTTTTATTTGGGACTTTTTTCAGAAGTCTATGCATTACAAATCAAGTTTGTGTTGATCTGATCCATATATAAACACATCTGTGATTGGTTTGTTTTTGTTTTTCAGCCTAATGATTGCTTGCTTCACCATTACTGACAGGTCTGTGGACTTTATATTAAGAGTTTAACAAACTTTTGATTTATTCTATGTGAAGGCCCCTTAAGCAGCTCTGTGCTGGAAATAGCTGCAGGAAACAATTCGGATTTAGGACAAATGTAGAATGACTGTTCTACAGGCTTTGGTGGATTATAGACAATGCATTCTATCACACAGGGAGACGATGTGAAAGACACAACGAATGACAATGCTGTATTAGAACATCTGTGCTGTAAATTTCTTAGAAGGAGAACGAAAAGATTCTCTTAACTAGTCATCACTAAAGCTCTGAGGAAAGTGCAGTATTTTAGCCCTGATTTCTACCTTTTTCACCTCGAAAAGTCAGACATCACTGGTCATAACAGTAGCATGATAGTTGCTGTATTTGATAGTATTTGTTGATAGTAGTTGCTGTATTTTTTTGTTCATTGCTTAGTTTTGTAGGACTGTCTTGTTTTGAGGTAGCATTTTTACCTTTTTTTGTTTGTTTTTGTTTTACATTCAAACAGAAGTCCAAAGTATAGATTTAAAGTCATCAAGTATATAGTTAAAACAACAAATTAGTTACATTTGTACTGTATCCACGAATTTCAGGTGAACAGAGACCCACCATGTTGACAACAATCGTGTAAATTGGATTTTTTGCTAAACTATTTGTTTACATTTTATATTTACAGCATTTAGCAGACGCTCTTATCACTTATTTACAAGAAGTGCTTTGTCTATCTAGAGAAATTTGTCTGACTTTAAGGTGAAAAAGGTAGAAATCAGGGCTAAAATACTGCACTTTCCTCAGAGCTTTAGTGATGACTAGTTAAGAGAATCTTTTCCTTCTCCTTCTAAGAAATTTACAGCACAGATGTTCTAATACAGCATTGTCATTCGTTGTGTCTTTCACATCGTCTCCCTGCGTGATAGAATGCATTGTCTATAATCCACCAAAGTCTGTAGAACACAGTCATTCTACATTTGTCCTAAATCCGACCTGTTTCCTGCAGCTATTTCCAGCACAGAGCTGCTTAAGGGGCCTTCAAATAGAATAAATCAAAAGTACTGTAATTAAATCAAAGTCTTAACAGGGCAAAGATGTAAGGATCTTTCTTTGGAAATGTTCATGAAAGGGATTATGCAGATTGAATTCACCAGGCTACTAGGAGAGATAAAAACACACATGGATCTGTGTGCAGACATAATCGCATGTTCTCAAGGACGCAAATGGCCACATTGTCACTGGGTGGGCACACTGGCAGGGTCTTTTTCTGCTTAGTCACTGCAGAACAGAGTTTATTAGAACTGAAACTCACGTTCCTCAGTCAAAATGATTACAGACAGCTCCTTAAACCGTAGATTACACACCAGCCTTGCTCTTATTACAGGTAAAAACAGGATGGAGAAATGGAGAGAGAGAGAGAGAGAGAGAGAGAGAGAGAGAGAGAGAGAGAGAGAGAGAGAGAGAGAGAGAGAGAGAGAGAGAGAGAGAGAGAGAGAGAGAGAGAGCGCGCTGCAACTAACAATTACTTCCATACCTGATTAATCTAACATCTGTTATTTGAGGTGACCTAACAACCATTATGCCTCACAATGACCCGTCATAGTGCTGTAAGAAAGCTGTGCGTGCAATAAGCAACCTCTTTTTTCAAGATGAAAACAATGGAAGTCATATCACACGCTGTGTTTCCTGCAGCTTATTAGAATGTCAGAATGACAGCATGTGCCATATAAATATTATTTACAGTGTGTTTATACAGTACATGTAGTTCAGATCTCTTGGTCCTGACCCAAGCTGAAAATAATACATTGTTCCATATTAGTTCTAGTTTGCCAAGCGTTCACCTAACATACTTTACCCCCCTCCACCACCATGTACAATGACCGTGTGGGTCCTGAGTGCCGGTGGACCCTGGCCATTTAAGGGGTTAAATGTATAATATTCTGTTTCTCTACAAACTTGGTAATGAACGGCTGCTGTGTAATGCAGGTTGTTCCTGCTCAGCGTAATGAGTTATTAAAAAAAAACAAAAACAAAAAAAAAACCCACACCTCGAAAATAATAGCAAAAGCAGTACACTTCAACCTATCAGAAATATGAAAAAACAAAACAACAACAAAAAAAAGACCCCGAAACTATAACAACATAAATGGAGCAATTTTGTTTTTAAGTAAATGATGCACAAGCCATTTTTCCCCCAAAATCAGTTTTCATGACAATTCCACTTTGGCTGCTAACAGACCTGCAAACGACAATTTTTGTAATCGCTGGATCTACTGACCATCATTCGATTAATAATCAAATCATAAAGCCTCTGGTCATTTCCTTTCACTTTTCTCCTGTCACAGCACCATCATCATTCAAAGTTTATCAGTTTAACAAGCTTGTTTTATAGTGCAACAACAAGAAGCCATATCACCTCTAACTCTTCCTGTAGTACGATCTATAAAACAAAGCCCCACAAGTTTTACTGCAGTATTCACTTAGATTACTTTACTGTCTTCTTCAAAACCATGATGAATATAAATATCATTCATTCAGATCAACCAGATACTAAAGTAAAGTCCAATGCAGAGAGAGTGGAGCTCAATATAGAGCAGAAACCATCATCCAGATCAGAGGTTCTCAATCTCTAACTCCTGAGGGCCCACTGGCCTGCAAAGCTTTGAATATTCCCTGCCTTGACACAAATAGGCTCAAGTAGGTCAATGCTGTAGATGACTGTTGACATATTGGTTTGAAATTGAAGAAATCATTACTTCTGTATGAGACTTGAAACCTGCCTCTTTGTATTCCTCAGGTGCAATAGCAGAAAAAGAAAATGCTACAAAAAGGAAGAATTAGTTTGGTAAAAATAAAACAAAAGCTGTTTTTTTATTTATATATATATATATATATATAAAATAAACATTTGACCATAAGTTAATTGTGTGAAAAGTTATGACTGCTTTGTTTCACCACTCTTTACAATCTAAATGCAGACCTCCAGTGTCTTGGCAATGGATACAAACTCATTACCTTTTTTTCCCCTCAATTTTTCAAAATAAACCTTTCAAATTTTTTGTGGTATTTTTTGGATTTATTCTAAGCCAAAGTTTTCTTTCAGATGAGTAAAAATAATTTGGGCTATGCCCACTAAAAGAGAGGAAAGTGATACTATTGAAAAAACAACATCTCAACTGAGTGTCTATGCCCAAACTGCACTGTTTCAAGTAAATGGGCTCAAAGGAGCCACCAGGGTCCTGACTACAGGCTGGAGCTTTGGTAAGCAGTGCTGTTAGTACTCCAAAAGGTGACATAGAGGTCATTATTTCTTATTGTTTGTAATTTTCTGTTGAGAGAGCAGTGATGAGCTCAATTTATGTGCCTTCCTTTGTCTTCTCCACCCCTCTTGTCTATTTCATGCTATTCTTAACTGTTCTCCAACTCATCTGCCAATAGCGCCGTAATCCACAGGGCTCTTTTCCTTAGGACACCCCCAGGTCATGTGCAAGCCACTGGAACCCCAGATCTTCATCTTTAGCACAGCCCAGTCGGTTTTGTTGGACAGGTTTTTGTGATACTCTAAGCGGTCAGGGGATGTTGTATATTTTAAAGAGATGGCCACTGTGACCAGCCCTGGCTTTGTTCAAATCTGTGCTTTTACAAGATTCTAAAATGAAAGTCTGAGTTGAGACTGTCTTTGTCTAAACTCCAGATGGATTGGATCTACTAAAAACACCTGACTTCATTCATCTGGGCCTTGAAGTCTTTTTGGCACAATAATTGCTGCCAATTATGCTATCAAGGTAGACGAACTCGTAAGTCTACTCAAGGGCCTGCTGTTCATCAGCAACTTGAGACATAGCTGATGCACTAACACGCATAACTCTGTCCTTGGTTCAAATAAACCTTGTTGATTGTAATTATTTGGAGGATTTCTTTTGAAATTGGATCCATATCCATATTCAGTGGCCTGTAAAAGAAATGTCAAACCACTGAATTCTTCAGAAGCGACAGTTTAATGCATTACCCAGTCAGCAGCGGCAAAGGATAGGACTTCTGTAAGACTCCTCACTTCACTTAAAAGATGCTTTAGAGTGTTAATAATCATGTTACATGCACATAAGCATAGAACTTTCCTAAGAGGCTCGACTCCCTTAGCATAACATGATCTAATGGTTCCTCTTAAGCTCTCCCAGTGAATGTCGTCAAATGGCTTTAAAAATCAGCGAGGTTGATGTAAAGGGATGCATTTCACTCGACATTTTGAATGACGATGCTCAGGGTCACAATATGGTCTAAGCAGCCTCCTCCATTCTGGAGTTATTCATGAGCTTTTCATTAACATCTGTAGCAGTTCTTTACATATCATCATATAGGGGTGCAAAAGTGAAGGGTGATACTTTGCCAGCTGCATTTATCTCATTCCAGTTTCATTCCTTCCTCTCATCTGGGCAGTGGAAAGTAGTTTAGCCAAAAATAGTTTAAACGAACCCCCACCCGAAAAAAGTTGTCAATCAGGCATGGCATGTTTGGTGGCAAAGGTTTGCTTATTTAGTTTTGCCAACAAGCAATGAATGCAACCTTACAGCCACCAAGTTAGCATGGTATAAACCAGGGGTTGGCAATGTACAGCTCAGGAGCCACAAGTGGCTCTTTTACTGCCCTGTTGCAGCTCCCCAGCAGGACTAGGTTTTTAGGTAAAAAATAAAAGAATCCTCCTTTGTAGTAAAATAAAGCCCTCAATTGTTCTAAACACTATGATAACAGTAAATGATCTTAAATGCTGGCATTAAATGTAGGATAGATCTGCTAATTCACCCTTTAAAACTGAAGTTTGCCACATAGACTGCTGCTCACCATAGCAATACAGACAACAGTCTTGCCCAACCAGTAGCTAATGAAAAGGCAAAGAAAGATTTCAGACGAACTGACTTATTTGCATAAAAAAACCCCCAAAAAAAAAACACACACACACACACACTGCAGCTGCTTTCCTGATATGTTTAGTCTACAACGAGAAACTGTCAAACACTAAAAAGTCGTGAGGCTGAAGTCAGATTCTCATTTGCCATATTCCTATTTGAATTTTCCCATTCCACCTTAAATGAATTGGAAGAATTTAGAATTTACAACCATTTGTCACTGTTTGCACATTGAAATTAGACCTCTGCATTTAACCCATCCGTGCAGTGAAACACCTACATACATGCACACTAATGAACACACACTGGGGGCAGTGAGCAGCCCTATCCACGGCACCCAGGGAGCAATTAGGGGTTAGGTACCTTGCTCAAGGGTACTTCAGTCATGGACTATCAAGCCAAGGGGATCAAATCAGCAACCTTCCCATCACAGGGCTGGTTCCCCAACCTCCAACCCACGACTGCCCCAATTGTGCAGCATTGTGGTACCTCAGGCACCATTTAAGGTGGAACAGGAAAATAAGCCATTAGCCATTATGGGCAGATAATCTTGTTCCTTTCCATTAAAATTTTGGCCCTTAACAATACACAAGTGAAGAAATAGTTCAGCTTTTAAAGACATTTGACATAACACTTTCTTTTCATGGTCATAAATTAAAAAAAAAAAAGTTATGCACCCCTTTTTTCAGCTCTCTTGATGTACTCAGGCTTCTAGATCACTAGCACCTTTGTTTGACACGGACTGTTGACAATCAAGCAGTTGCTCTGTCTCTTGGCTGTTGATGTGGTGCTAAGGGCAATGACTGAGTTGCAGTTTGATCAATTTTTGTGTGAAAGGCGTGACATGACCAACCAATGGTGGCATGCGAGAAAGTGGGACCTAAAGTGAAAAGGTCATAGCAGGTCGTACATTAGAGAGAGCAAAAGCTAAAGAGGACCTAAAAAGCGGACATGTCGGGGGGGGGAGGTATGGTCACCCAAATTAAAACATAAAAATTCACTGAATTGTTAGCCTGTGTATTTTCTCCACCTTCATGTGATGACATGCAACAAATACCTGAGCGGAGTTATTTTAGTATTTAAATACTGGCATCCCAAACAGTTAACCAAGTACTCAGGTGCCCATACACATACTTATTGCTTATATAGTTGATGAAACTGTGGGACAAACTTGTAAAAGCCTGTAAAGTCATTGAACTAAAAACAGCCCCACTGGTATTAAATGTTCATACTTCTGTACATTTTCAAGTGTCATAGTGCAAGAAACCTGTCATGATTGGCCCCTCCGATCCTGTACATGTGTTCGTGTTGTGTTTTGATCTTCCATGTGCATTTGTTTTGGTTTCCTAGTTCGGCCCCTTGTTTTGGTGACTCCTCCCCTGATTCTCACCCGTGTTTCCACCTGTGTCTTGTGAACCCTCGTTAGCCCTCTTGTATTTAAGCCCTGTGTTTTCATTAGTCTAGTGCTGGTCTTTGCTTGATGCTTGTGTTGGAAGTACTGTGTAAGCCTGTTTGATTGGTCTTTGTACCATGTTTGGATGTACTGTTCGTCATGTTTGTCCTGCAATCTCTCCGTGTTAGCCATCTGACTTTGGACTGTTACGACCCTGATTTTGGATTTGCCCTTAATAAATCTGGCTCATCTCCGTGCATGCGTCCGCCTCCTCACTCCCTGTTACAAAACCACATAAGCAAGTTCATTTAAGATTGCAAACACTCAACATGCTTTGATGTGTGTGATGATTTAGGCTTGAAGTTGTCAGCAAAAGCCTTAATCCATTTAAATTTAATAGAACTTTTATTATTTCAGGATTGTGTTGGTGGATGGCAGGGAGGCAGACTCAAGTGCAGAGAGGAAAACCTTTGACAAAGAGTCTTTAATTTATTAAGGTAATGGTATGTGAATTTGGTGATTATGTATGTTGGAGTTGAGATGCCCCAGAACCAGACACAATCTTCCGATGTACTGATTGGCGGTTTGAGGAGTTACTGCCGTACCCCTGGAAAGCACAAGCCAAAATGGGTAAAACACCAACAAAAGGGAAATAAGAATACTTTTTGTGTGGTTTGGAGCGGTTTCTTGCTCAAGCCTTCTTTTTGTTTTAAGCAATTTTGGAACACTTTTGCTTTTTCCAGCTCTTTTTGTTTAAATACCCACCTGGGCTAAGTACCATACTGGTCACCCCTCTACAAAGGTGTGACAAAGGGCTGTTCTGTGCCACAGCCTTAAGTAGAGGAGTCCACAGGTGTGCCAGGTTGGGTCTAATCAGCCTGAGGGCTTCTGGGAATTGGAGTTCCCTGAACTTATGGCACCTTACTGTCGTTGCCCTCTGCTGGCAGACGGTGGCACAGGCTGGGTCCTTACAGATTGGTGACATATAGGTACATACATGAACATCAAAATAATAAAAAAATAATAGAACCAGATAAAAACAGGCCGTCATTTTGGGCCGTTTCTTTTAGTTCATTCCTGAAATTTACATACAATGTAAAGGACAACATGCATTTTTAGATTATGTGAAAAACTGAAAAACAAAATGGAGATACATGGTTTTCTTCCTACAACAGCAATATGCATGAAAATGAAATGACACTCAATAGAAGAATAATAAAAAGAATGTTTTTCTTTACCACCAAAGACGTTCAACTTCCTTAACTGCCTTGGATGACATTTTCTGTATTTATATTTCAAAATCTCATCAAAAATAGTGACTAGATAGTTATACGGATGTACTCTTTTAACATGATCACCATTAACGCAGGGAACATTACATTTAGGCTGAAAGGCACAATCCGCGCAATAGTTTTGGTAATGTTAAGCACTCAACAAACTGAAGGGGTCCAAAATGACTCTACACAGAAGATTACAGGGCCCTGACTGTACAGATTTCACTGAAATGTGGTTTGGACTAGAAGAGGCACAGCCCTGGCAAGACCCAATGTTTGTATTGTGTAGTACTCTACATGTTATCTGCTGTGACCTATGTGTTAAAAGAGTCAATTATCCATAAAAACTATTGATAATCTAAGCTTGCATTTCCTGTTACCTGCATTAGGAGTTTAGTTTAATTGTAAAACTGAGGAAGCTAAAATCTGACACAAAACATATTTTGGCTGATTGTTTACATTAAGAGTGAAGGGAAAATTGTGTGATTTCCATTTTTGGGCAAAGCATTACTTGAATTAACTAACAAAAATTTGACTTTGCAGTCGGTGAACGTTACTGAAATGAAACTGACCAGAAATGAATTGGGTCGATTCCTAAAGGCCAAAGGCTCAGAGCAGAACTCGGTGTCTTGCTGGATTCGCCCATGCCCGCCGTACTGTACCTCATCAGAGTTCAGCAGGATCTTGTATCTGTGGGGAATTTTGATTAAGGAACATAGACAGAGAAGAGATCTGCCATGTGATGTACAGCACAAGACTGACAAATCATCCTTATTATTTTTCACTCAAACTCATCAGTACTTCTCATTCATCATTACTTCCCTTTCAAGAGACTTCAAAAGCACAAGTAGCAAACACATAATTATATGTCTAATAACTAACACTATCTTTCATTAGACTTTAATAATGAGGGTATAATTACAATTAGCCAGCAGTCTCAGTCTTTTTCAGACCATTTCAGACAGCTCATCCCTCATCTATGCAGCAGCTCTGAAACAGATGAGCCATCTGATAGTTATGAATGAGGGTTGGTTTCAGCTCGCAATCGCACACATGCGGTGCTGTGGAGCAGAACATCTGTACTGGCACCCTGGGATATGACACTGTATGCCAAAACACTGCAAAACCAACAACTAACCACATTTTTAATCTACTGAAGCAAATTTAAGGGTCCTTTTGTCACTTCTAAGACAGCCAGGGCTACAGACTGTGTATGCTCTGTCAAGCAGAACTAAGCAGGGTTAAAAGCAGAAGAAGCTGTTGGATTTACAGCAAAAATAGAGGGTTGTTTGAGTGTGGAGACACATTTTATCCCTTCCTGCCCCATTGGGCTGACGGGGCAACCCAACACCCCGCACTATCTGGAGTAATCATTAGCTATAAAATCATTTACCCCTTGTTGGGGCAACATTACAATGCATTACTATATGCATACATGCCGCTAGGCTAGTGTCAGACGCACTATACACAAGCATAGGCACACCTAGGCTAGTGATGGCATAACAGTGCTAGCGCAATGAATCTGATATAAAACCATAAACAGCACAGCACTACACTGTAAACACAGTTGTGCACTAAAAGATAGGCTCATGAACATGAATGGCACAATAAGGCGGAAGAAAGATAGATCGCATCTTGTACTGAACAGTGCTTAAAAGGGAAATTTGGCAAAAACATATTGCAGTGTGTTCAAGAAATGTTTTTGAAAATGTTATTTTAAGTAATTGGTTCTTTATTATTTATGTACTGGTTATTCTGATGACTCTTAATGTGAAAGTACTGCTAGTTTTCCCCAGGGGATGTGTGGTTGAACACCAAGAACGGAAAGTCAAGAGCTGAGGGCAGTGAGAATGAGACGTAGCTTAGGCTTAGAGCAACCTGTTAGAGAAACTGATGTATGGCATAGCTGTGGCCAACAACAGCTGGTTAATAAAGCACCAAGACTTACATAAAAGCTGTGTCTCTCAGCCAAAACATGTTTGATGTTAGTTAGTTTTTCACTTAAGATACAAGGCTAATGTAGTTAACAAGTACTGTAAACCTGCAGCCACCAGTTCGCATCATAACATACTTGGGTGTTATAAGGTTGGCATATTGCAAATTTAGTTTGGTGCAAATGCATTTTTTGGTAAGAAAAGCTTGGTTTTTAAAATCAGCACGGCCTTGTTCATCATGGAGACTGACATTTCAATTGACATCACTTGCTTCCAGTTTTTGACTCATCTGATTGTGCTCTGCCATGCTTTGTTGTTGTTTGCAGTCAGACTAGCTTTGTAAGCCTTGTAGCCATATTATTTTTGTAGATTTTATTGCCTTTTATTGTATCCATACTAGCTTGTAACCTTGCCTTCTACTAGGATAAGATTTGGCCTGTTGCTACAAGCCCAATTCCAAAAAAGTTGGGACAGTAGGTAAAATGCAAATAAAATGGAAAGCAGTGATTTGGTGAAGGTTTTTAATTGAAATCAGCACAAAGAAGATTTTTTAAATATTATCCCTTATAGAGTTTTATTGATTTGTGTAAATCTACACTAATTCCAAATTTTGATGCCACGCAATACATTAACATAAAAATTTGGGACATGGCCGATTTAACACTGGGAAGTTTGTGGAATGATCAAAAATACCTGTTTTGGAACTTTACATGGGTATACAGGAGCATTAATGAAAGGCACATTCACCAGTCTGCAAAAACTTGCTTGACTGAACAGTTCAACAGTTTAGAAATAATGTTTTTCAACACTCAACTGAACTTAATTTAGAGATTTCACCATCTGCAATTCATTACATTACTTGAAGATTCAGGGAAGCCAGAGGAATCTCTGACCTTAACAGCTTATATGAAAAAACTGATGGATTCACTTGCATAAAAAGATGTAGTAAGTAATTCATAAATAAGTTATTGGAGTACTAAGTTACATGAACCTTATATTTACTACTAAAATGTCAAGGTGAAATATGTGGAATGATGTTTAGATCCAATGGAAAACTGAGAAACTAAGCCAGAAAGCTTGCATTTTGCATTTACTTGGCACAATGCAAATAAATGAGTATCACTAGTGGCATAATGGAAACACACTGGGCATTAAATCCTGGTCTTTAGCGGGTTTTCCACTAAAAGCTGCTAATTGCTGCCTGCTGCTCTTCGAAAAGCGGCTCCTCCAGTGGGCGCTGGCTATGAGAGGCAGTAGCACACTGATTCATAAAAAGAGGATTTCTCTGCTCTCCAATCTACCCCGTAATCCACAGATTCCTCTCCCCATCCGCACTTCCTATTGCTGCACTCCCCAGCCTGCTTAGCAGTACACAAGAGAGAAGAGAATCAAACAGCATGTGCATTTTTGTGAGATTATAACCACTGACTGCCATGATAGTTTTATAATCAGGCAATAACAATGGCATGGCTCACTGTAAAATTGGGGATTTGGCAGGTATTCCGACTAAAACTAGTAAACAGAAGACAGGCAGCTCTACCAGCTGCAGTTCCACATGCTGCGTTGCTTTGCACAGAACTTTTCTATCTTTAGGCACAGAAATCTCAAACAGATATCCTTATGCAGTTTCTCACACTGTAGATTTAAGACTTTTTGGTTCATTATAAAAATTCTATAAACAGAAATGTCATTTAAAAGGTTTATATCAGTGTGAAAATGCACCGGAAAAAGGCATTTTAGGATAAAATCTAGGCTCCTTCCAGTAAAACCTGGCCATTTCCACAAGAACTGAATTGACATGAATAGGGTTCTTTTATCACTGATAAATTGGGGATTTGGCAGATATTTGGGCTAAAACCAGTGAAGAGAATGCAGATTGTGAAAGAGTTAACTCGGTATACTTTGCACAGAATTGCAGCATCTTCAGGAAAAAAGAAGTCTCCTTGCAGGCATTTCACTTTCTTCTTCACTCTGCATGTTGTCTTGCATCTACATCCCTGCGCTCTAGTGGTTTTCCCCTCTCTCTCTGGTTGTCTGGCAGGGGTCCTGATCCGCTTTCTGAGCCCCCATACGGCTCTGCCTCACTGAACACCTTTCTTACACACACACACACACACAGACACGCTCAGACAGGTTTCTGCAACTCATAAGGCCCAAAAACCATCAAGTGCAAAACAACACAACAGCGGCCTCACTCACACAAGCATACCCGGTCCCGTGACAGCAGATCTCTCGCACGGCAGAACCACCACACTGGAAATACATACAACCTTTGGGTCATTGGCCTAAACTCCTCAAACTATTTACATCTCTCCCTCCACTGCACCTTAGAGCAAACCCACAGAGCCTGAACGACTTGCTTTGCCAGCTCCACTTGGCTTTAACTCCTTTCTCTTCCTTCTTTCAGTAGACATACTGGCTTGGCCCTGCAGAGCCGGGGGAGCGCAAACAGACAGATATGACAGGCAGCACATGAGGGAGTGTTCAAGTGCACAGTTTAATTATGCAAAGTTCCAAAAGGCTGTAGCATCTGCCCACTCATGGATTTCACGAGTGATTATAAAGAGGAACACGTTTAATTAGTAGCCTTTATATATTTTTTTAAAATGCTAGTCAAGTGAGAATACACTAGCAGTGTACTTGCAGTGTACTTTCATACTTCGGATTTCCAGAGGCCAGGATTAAGATCAATTTTTTGTGTGTATAAAATGGCTTTACTTGGCTCCTTTTCAGTATTTGCTATGTACATGAAAGGTCACACTGTTAGGAAAGACTGCATGTATTTTATATTTGATATTTTTAATGAAATCAAGATTTGCTGTGAAATTTTGACACAGTTTACTTCAGCTCTACATGTCAGTACTAAAACAAAGTTGTAAGTACCAATTTCAGAGAAAAAATGACAACAATACAGCAACCATAACACAAGCCATGTAAGAAGGTTTTTACATTTCTTTTTGGCTTTGGAAATAAGATCAGGGTCTCAAAGCTCCCTCAGGCCATTTTGACAATACCTGGAGCTATAAATTCATATTATATATTCTATACACCACTGCACTGATAAAGAACTGAAAAGTTTACAGCAACATTTGTTAAGCACTAAGGGCTGTGAAAACAAGGTGTGGCTTGTGATCAGTCGCTTTGACAACACTTCCCATATTCTCTCATATATTTTCTCATTAGGTTGAGTATACCTAGCCTAACTGTGGCTAGGTGCCTTTTTGCTAATACAGTTATAAAAATGTTCTGCTTCATGTTCATCTAATATGAGTCTTCCTAGGTATGAAGAGCAGCTTTGCCTAAATAATTATTTGACCAGGCTAGGCCCTCTCCTGTCTCCCACTGTTTCTAGTTTTCCTGGTTTCCCTTTTGACACCTACATTGAATTTTTTCTGTTCTTTTTGATGATGGATATTCCTTTTGTGCATCTGACTGGA